>NC_086444.1:85081040-85365732 GCF_028390025.1 Pseudophryne corroboree | reverse complement strand
ACACATATTCTGAAAACACATAGAAAGACAGAATTATAATGTTATCCCATAGGAACTTCATCATCGCACCACACTCCACTAAGACGACATTCACAGGGGTCTGCCAGTCTACAGAAGATGGGTAGTAAGAGACGCCGTCTTGAGGCGGTAACTACACCCGCATCCTCACCACCACAACGGTGCATCTCCACTGTGTTGGCTCAGCCACCAGAAGCCATTTTGGCCAGTCCACAAAGCGATGAACCACAATCCCCTCAGCTGTCTGGTGAGTAAACCTTCAATTTTTAAAAAAAATGCATTTTACACAGTGTTTTTGCACACACAAAAAAAAGCCCAAAAGCACACACTCATCCTTGTAGTAATCCACACCAGCAAACACATGTGGGTAACGTTACTAAGATGGGACTTCGATTTAAGATGTGATGTTGGCCATAGCAACCAATCCTATTCTCCGTAACATTAATACAGCACCTTCTCGAATATAATCCCTGCAATGTTATTGGTTGCTATGGACAACATCCCATCTAAAAACCAAATTCAATCTTAGTAATTTGACCCCATGGTAAGCATTATTTCGTGGTACACATGTCAAATTAACAATATGCGCAAAATAGGTGTGCCCACTTCTGCCAACCATATTTTTAAGCATATGTTTTTTCACTATAATTGAAAATGTTTACTGGGAAAGACTGACAGCCTTTAACAATGTATGAGTGTATTGTTGTACACATTTAATGTATTCTGTTTGTTTGGCAAAAGGAAGCTTTAAACATAATATGTTAAGGGTGGAATGTTGCATTTTTACAGTTCTACGTGTTTGGCCATTAAGTAAGGCTCATAGTCCAACATTTACCTTAAAGATTGTTGTAATTAGTAGGGAACCAAAGAAGCCACATGTTTTTACTACAATGTCCAATATAATTATAAGTTTAGTGCACACTCTATTTATAATTTTCTACATGCATATTATGAAGTAATGCATGTTGTCGTAAAGCACAATAAAACCAGAAGCCCAACAGTAACTAAATTGTGGCTGTCTTCAACCCCATACAGATCCAGATATCATGCCCCAGGATACCCAGCAGGAAACTGACTTGCAGCAAACATTTACACTACACCTGCAAGCAGTTGATCCGAACCAGCCAACCACGCCGGCTGACATTACTCCACCACCCCAAACAACCCCCACCCAACAATTGAGCCCAACACCACCCCAGCCAGAAATGGGCCAAGACTTTTGGTCCAGTTGGGCCACACAACAGGCCCAACACTATGCCTGTCTGCAAAAAACAGCCAATATCTTGCCAGTCTGCCACATCATCTACCTAGACTGAGTAGAAACTCAGGGAGACTGATTGTACAACTTGGCAGAGTGGCCAATAGCATGGAGCAAATGAGAGCAGACAACAGCCAACTGATATGAAGCTTTCAACGCATCATGGACGAACAAAACCGTCATCAACAAGCCCTCATACAAATAATCCAGAACAATCAGCTACTCACAGAAAGCCTGTCCAGAATAATCGCCAACAACACAGCCGCAACAACACAACTGACAACAAGCCTCAACAACCTGAGCCAAAACATAAATTTGTTGGCAGCCCAGCAACAAGGCTCAAGCTCAGGGACAACCACACCTAGCCAGACCCCAGTTACCTCCCCAGTTAGACGATCAAGCAGAACACGGCCCAATGTGCCAACAGAATCCTCTGCAGCCACCAAAAAAACAACAAGGAAGTGAGCAAGCCAGCAAAAAAACATAAAGTATTGTCAAATATAAATAACGTTTATAGAATTGTGGCCAACAAAATTATAGTGTTTAAGATAATAAATTACTCAAATGCTATATGTGTAATGTTTAATTTGTTATTGACTGACAGTGTAATATGAAAATGTTATTGAGTAATTGTAAACAACATGCCTAATAGCAAACAAAAACGCTTCACAAACATAATTCATAACTCCATATATTTTAGGTTTGGGGTTAGCCAATGTTGAATTAGATAAATTAAGATTTACCGGTAAAATGACGCATAATCAGTTATTGGCTTACCTGCCTCCCTACATCTGTACTTACACTGTCGCAAGATGTTTCTATCTCCTCTACTTGCTGACTGTTTACTTCATCACCAACATCATCCTCCTCCTCCTTTAAGGTCCATACACACTTAACGATATAATGAGCGACGTCGCTCATTTTCCCCCTCCTTGAGCGACGTCGCTCATTTTATCGTTAAGTGTGTATGCCGCCAGCGACGACCGATGCGCGGCCCCGCGGGTCGGTAACGATCGTCGCTGTCGGTAGGGCATGCATGAAGGATGTGGACTGTCGTCCACGACCTTCATGCAGGACTGGCGGGGGCATGACGTCACTGAGCGATATGAGCGGTCATATCGCTCAGTGCGTACAGGCGGCCGCCCGGCCCGGCCGCCCCGGGTGGGGGAAACGTTAGACGATGTCGCTCACAGAGCGACATCGTCTAATGTGTATGGGCCTTAACACGTGGCAGATGTTGACACAAACACATGTTATGAAGAAAACAGCAGCAGAACACAATCCTAGTCACCTTTGAGGGACTATACAACAAAAGTCATGCAGACTTATCCAGACACCGAAACATAGATTTCAGCACAACAAAACAGCTTTCTATCACATTCTGCGTGGACTTATGTGCATTATTGTAATTGTGTTCAGCAGGGGAATGAGGTTGGGACAATGGAGTAAGAAGCCAAGAGAAGCACCCATATCACCCATCACCTGCAAGACAGATATAGCCAACATTAGGACATGTGGTTTAGGTAAATATTAAGAAACAGAATGACGATGTTGAGGTTAACACACATACACACTACAAATTTGGAACCTACCCTGCAGCCATCCATCAGGCATTTGTCCGCCCTCAAATTGGTGAAGAGGGATGACTGACTGAGGATGAAGGAGTCATGGCAGCCGCCAGGGTAACCCGCAACAACACTTATAAGTTTTAGATTTGCAACACAAACCACCTGGACATTAGTTGAGTGGGCCAGATGTCTATTGGTATAAATGTATTGTCTGCCCCTAGGTGGTCTCACCTCAACGTGTGTGCAATCTATGGCACCCAGCACATTGGGCATGCCAGCAAGCTCATAGAAAGATACCCTGACTGCATGCCACTGCGACTCCTGGGTAGGGAAGCAAATAGAGGTATCTATGTGTGGATACAAAGCATCCCAAACCTGAGTGGACATTACAAAATATAAGGTGAGTGTCATGACCTGTTAAAAATACAATACTGTGTTATATTACATAACAGAAGCACAACTTAGACATAGAGGAGTATGTATGTGTTAACTTACCTGATTTTAAAATTTAGAAAAGGTGGGCTGTGAGATAGCAATTACATCGATAGTCACAGCGTGAAAGCTGCCAGTAGCCATAAAGTGCAACACAGCCAGGAGTTTGTCCAGGCCTGAGACAGAGCGAGAGCGTGCTGTCTCAGGGTCTAGGTCCAGTTTGACAAGGTCATACAGACGGAAAATGATGTTTGTATGTAGCCAGAACATCTGTATGAGCTGGTCATCGGCCAATGCGTTAAAGTTTAAGCACCCCCTAAAAAAACGAGCCCTGCGCAGCCTCCGCGGAACCTGGACAACCTGCTGACCATGTTCAGTTTCCTGGCCCTGGTTTATTGTAGCCTGTGGAGCACTCTCAGGTATCCCACAGCCAAAAAAAAACCAGTACTACACACGGCAGCAGCCATTTCTGAGTGAGATGTGGTACCCTGCCTTTGGGGTACCCCTACTGTAATTAATGGAGTCAGCATGGACATCAGAGCAGCCTACTGGGGTGTCCTCAGGGAAGAGACTGCGGGGGTTAATCTCCTTATCCCGGTTGCTAGGCAACCACAGCACCGGGGGGAAACTAGAATGGCTCTGGGACCCAGAGACAGCTGACCCTGTCCCTGCAGAGCGGGAAGCCTGAGGGTCGCCTGATTGGAGGGCGAGACGCGGCAAAGAAACGAGGAGGAGCCGTTTAAAAAGGAGCAAGGGAGGAGCGGCGGGTTGGTTGGTGCCAAGCACTGAAGGAGACAGAGCCGTGAGGAGAAGTGACTGCGGCAAGGAAGAGAGATGGGGCCCGTCCGCTGCGATCAGCCGCCAGCCACAGCAGAGTCGTGCGCCGGGATACACTGCCGCCGAGCGGAGAGAGAAGCCGCCGGCCGCAGTAAGCCAGCCGCTGCCGCCAGCCGGGACCCGCTGGTTACTTCCCCACCTGTCAGCCGCTGAAGGGAGCCCTGCGCAGCCGGTCACCACAGCACTGCAGGACTGAGCCACCAGCCGCTGTACTGCCAGGAGGGCGCCTGGGGACTCCGCTACAGACCCACCAGGATCTGGTAAGGAGATTGCCCCTACACTGCACCACCACTGGCTCCGATCTGGACCATAGGGGTTTAAGCCAAGCCACTGAGGCAGTTAACCCCTTGCTCCCCTTCCCATCAACCCCATTAAGCCAAAGCCATTAAGCCAGCTCTACCGGTTACATATTGCCTCGCATAGGACAGGATCACTTGCAATATCTGTCCTGCCTACTAGAGTGACGCTTGTAGTTAATGTCATACCTTCGGAGAGGAAGCTCATGAAAACTAACATTTGTTTCTGGATCGCCCTTAAACTGACCCATGCCAATTACAAGTCCAGTCATATGCTGTTGATCCCTATGTACAAGGGGACTTTGTGATCCCGCTACACCGATACTTGGACTTCTTAGGGTTATACGTAAAGTCTGAGACTTCCTTAGTTAAGTCCGTATTGCCAACTGGTGACTGGTTAGTACACTATTGGAACATTCCAGAACCATCCCGTTTAAAGGATATTTAGTTTTCCTCTCTATTCTGAAAAGCATTTATGTTGAGGTTGTAATAACACTAATGTTATTATGCAAATGATATGTGATCATACTAATGCCTATTATGCAAATGATGATATGTGCTCATAATAACGCCTATTATGCAAATGATGATATGTGCTCATAATAACGCCTATTATGCAAATGATGATATGTGCTCATAATAACGCCTATTATGCAAATGATATGTGATACTCCACCATGTGCCTTTGGAAGTAGGGTCGAATTATTAGTCGGCATTTGAATATATTAAACGGTGACGTTTGTCTCTCCCGATTTAATAAACGTCTTGTCACCACCCGTCGGTATTGCCTTTTATCAGTGGGTTCCTCCTTGGGGTGATCATTCTTCTGCTATAGGCTCAGGAAGAGGAAGTCGGGAGAAGTCTTAGGGCCGCAGGCGTCGATTGAAGAAAGCAGGTACGATTGCACTCACACACAGGGGTACTATTACAGAGAGATGTTAAAAATGTGCTTGGTTCCCTTTTAAAGGACCAAAAATGCAGGTGTGATTAATGTAGAATTGGAAACACATGTAAACATGCTTCTCAAAAGCAGGTCTATTTTTTTCCAGCCTTTTTTTACGATTCGCTTTTTTTTCCGGCCGAGAATGCACTTTGACGGTAGAGATTTCAAATACGAATGCATAGTAAATTACCGAGTTCTATACCTAAACAGCCGCGTTTGACCGATGGTCTATTCATTCGTATTTTTTAACTTTAACTTCTAAAAAAATACGAATGCCCTCATCACTGCCGAGATTTGAGTTTAGTAAATTACCGAGATGACACTTTGAAGAAAAAACACCAAATCGGTCAAAAACGGACAAAATCGGGAGCTTAGTAAATATACCCCCCCAGTGCGGAGTCAGTCGGAATAGAAGAGGAGAGTCAGACCCGAGACCTCCGGCTTCTGCTGATTATGATAACAAGTGCAAAAGGTTAAGCTACAAAGAGAGGTGATTGCCAAGCCACCAGCTGCACACAGTAGTAGCGTGTGTTTGTCTTAGTAGTGGGGGTGGGGTATGAATTCATGTCATGAAGTGTGTTTGTGTAAGTGTCTGTCAATAAGTGTGTGTTTCAGTAAAGAGAGTCTTGGTCAATAAGTGGTGTCAGTAAGTGGCACATGTGTCAGTAGGTGTATTTGTGTTGTGTGAGTCAGTAAGGGGTATTTGCATCAAGTAAGTTGTATCTGTGTCAGTAAGGGATGTCTGTCAGCAAATATGTATGATAATGTGCCAATAAGTGGTGTCAGTAAGTCATACTTGCCTACTCTCCCGGAATGGGCGGGAGGCTCCCGAAAATCAGGTGACCCTCCCGCCCCTCCGGAAGAGCAGGCAAGTCTCCCGATTTTTTAGGGGCCCCCCTGCCCGGCCTCCCACTTAGTGAGTAAAGTGGGCGGTCCGGGCAGTCGATGACGCGATTCTTGCTGAATCGCGTCATCGTAGCAACGCCCCCTGCTGTATAATGCCGGTAATAGCGGAATTACATAGCAGGGGGCGTGGCTTAAATGAAGTGCCGCGATAACCCCTCCCCTGCTCCGCCTCCGCCCGCCCCATTTTGCCTCCGCCCCGCCCCCTATCCGTGTCATAACCCCGCCCCGCCCCCCTGCTGAGCCGACCTGGCTGCTCTCTTCCGGAGAGAGCAGCCAGGATGTCGGCATGTATGCAGTAAGTGGGTTAGTAAGGGATGTCTGTATCAGTAAGGGGCATGTGTCAGTAAGTGTATTTGTATTGTGTATGTCAGTAACAGGTATCTGTGTCAGTAAGGGATGTCTGTCAGCAGGTATGTATTTGCCAATATGATGTCTGTGTCCATAAGAGCTATCTGTCAGTACAGTAAGTGGTGTCTGGGTAGGCATGTGTTAGTAAGTGTGTTTGTGTCAGTAAGAGATGTGTGTGTGTGTGTGTGTGTGTGTGTGTGTGTGTGTGTGTGTGTGTGTGTGTGTGTCAGTAAGTGTGTCTATGTCAGTGTGGCGGTGTCAGTAAGGGGTGTCGTAATTGTGTCTGTCAGTATGCTTGTGTCAGTAAGAGGTGCTTGTGTCAGTAAGAGATGTCCGTGTTAGTAAGGGATGTCCATGTTAGTAAGGGGTGTCCGTGTCAGGAAGGCAGTGTGTGTGTGTTTGTGGTCAGCTATGGCGCTGTGTGTGTGTGGCAATGGGGGGCAGTGTGTGACTGAAATTGCATGCAATTGAGGGAAGGGGGCTCCAAACAGATTTCTTGCTTATGGCCCCAATGAAGTATAAATCCTGCTCTGTATGTGGGTACAGGAAATTGCTGTTGTGGGAGGAGAAGTACACACACAGCAGGTATAACCATGGGGAAAGGGGCGGTGCTGATGAGAGGGGGAGGGCCCCCCTGTCTTTAGTGCCCTGGGCCCCCCGAAGGCTTAATCCGGCCCTGGATGCTGCTGTCGGGATTTTGACAGCCGGCATCCCGTCAGCCGGTAATACATACGAACCCATGTGCGGTGTGCTAGGATGTTAAATGGTGTTACAGTAATCCTCTATAGTAAGAGAGTACTTATTGTATGTTTAATCTGTTTTTCCCATTTAATTATGCAATCCTGCAGTAGTTGTAGTCAGTGCTGTAACTGAAAATATTAGCATCTGGGGAAGGAAAGAAGACAGACACCACCTTGCCCTCAACCAAAATAACCTACAGTAAATGATAAATTTCCCTGCTACAGTACCTCTCCGAGTCCCCGCTCCAGAGCCGGCCCTAGGTATAGGCAAACTAGGCAATTGCCTAGGGCATCTGATATGCCTAGGGGCACAAGCAGCTTCTGCTGATTAAAATGATATGCAGCATGCCTATATTCTGTGTGTAGCATTTCGTATGCAGATACAGCCACAGTCACACACAGTATATAGGCATGCCGCATATCATTTTAATCAGGAGAAGCTGCTTGGTGCATCCTAGCCACATAGCAATACAAATAAGATGCATTTTCATCAAAAACAGGCACCCGACGTTAGCAGAGCTACCAGTTGACTCGCGCCAGGCATCTCCTGCTGCATGGTGTAAGATTTATGTATCCAATCAGAGGCAGAGGTCACAGTGTTAGCGGCCGTGTGAGTGCTGTGTGTGTGAGTGTGTTGGTTGTGCAATAGTGTTCAACATATGTGTAACGGTCATTATGCATTTCATGTGTATAATGCATTAATAATGTGCAGCAAATGTGTATAGAAAGGGCACTACTGTGTAGTCTAATGTGAATAAAGAGCAATATGGTGTGGTGTAATGTGAATAAGGAGCAATTCAGTGTGATGTTATGTGAATGAGGGGCATTACTGTGAGGAGTAACGTATATAAGGTAAAGTGGTACTACGGTGTGATGCAATGTGAATAAGGGACACTATCGCATGATTAATTGTGAACAAAGTTGCAGTACTGTGTGGTATAAGTTGAATTGGGGGTACTATTGTGTGGCCATGCCCCTTCCCAGCAAGAACACATACCTTTTTGGGCTGTGCGCCGAATGTGCACACTGTTCTTATTTAAATTACCGGGGGTAGGAAAACCAAAATAAGGACTGCTATGGGTGAGGGGTGATGGTGCTGGGAAAGGGGTGCAGGGTCAGAGGCGGAACTAGCGTTGGTGCTAGGGGGCACCAGCCAAAATCTTGCCTAGGGCATCATCCCCCCCTACCTCCCAAAGTTTAGCATCATGAAAGGATACCCCTCTTGTACGTCATTAGTTAAGTATATCATTGTAATATTTAAAAGTTAAAGCAGTAAGTGTCAGCTACCTGACAGGGCTTAAAGTACAGTAGTAGTGGTAGTCTGTGCCCAGGGCCGGTGCAAGGTCTCTCGACACCCTAGGCAAAACTACCCCCTACCTGCCCTTCAGGAGAAAGGCATACTGTTGCTCTCCCCCACCCCGTCTGTTGTATGGCTGCTCCCTTCTCCCCAGCCTGTGTGGGCTCCTGCTGCCCCCTACCCCCCCCCCACCACCACCACCACCACCACCACACTTTTTTAAATGTCTTCTGTTCTATCCCCTCCACCATCTGTGTGCATGCCAGCAACTCCTCTCCGCCCCCCCCCCCCCCCCAGACTGCTGCTCTCCCCCTCTTTTCTTATTAAATGCAGAGAGTGCACTGTGCAACCACCTTACCTGCAGGCTGCGATGCAGATTTGGGACTGAGTAGTCTGTGAAAGAGTCTGGAATGAAGAGCAGCACCGCATGTCACCCCCAGCCAGGACTCCAGGAGTTGTAAAAATTACAGGTGAAGCTGGATGCTGCAATACAGGAGCTTGGCAGTCGCGGCTATTGTAGATACGAGTTGTCAAAGTCAGAAAAATATCACTATGCACACTGCCATATTTGCACCTCATATGTGTCCCTGCTGCGCATGCGTGCGCTCTCCCGTGCGTGCGCATACTCGCTGTTGCGGGCACCCGCAGGCGCACGGTATGCGCATTTACGGTAGAGATTGTATGCGTCTAGCGGGCGACTCTTTCGTTACATATTTTCACCATATAATGTATTTTGTAGATTATGGTCCCTTTGATAGAATCTGAAAGTTTGGTTAATGTAGAATGTTCATGGACGGAGAAATCTCTCTTTGTTTGATACGAAGGGTCAGACAGGAGTAATACAGTGGTGTTTAGTATCCATCGGAAGAGTATTTAATTAGCAATATTCCGGTGTTGGTTTGAAGCGAATTAATCGCTCGTGCGAATAGTTATGGACATAAGAAGTTTATGTCCATTTACTATTATTTGCACTTACTTATCCATGCGGCGGGAAACCTAGTTTCCAACCCACCTGAGCAGTTGGAAATTGTCACAGCCCACCTGTATGAATCAACCTATGACCTTTTGTTATAATGCGAGGAGGAATTCCTGTGTCCAATGAACAATGAGATTGTAGGGACCATTGAATTGTATTGTGTGTGGGGCATAAATAGACAAGCCGATCACATCCAGCTCACTCTTCAACGGTTCTCATTGCTGATAATTGGGAGCTGGATGTCCAGAGGCGCATGCGATCGTTCCCCTTTGTGCGTAAGTTTTTCTCCGCAATCATATTGTATTTCTTGTTATTGTGGGCCATTTCTCTCCCTCTCTCTTCTCCCCTTTCTCTCTTAATTTTCCTGCAAACGTAATTGTATTATATTGTATTTCCTGTGTAGTTATCTGGTTAGTTAGTCTATGTTATATTGTAGTGTGTGACTTGTATTGTTTTATTCTTTTTGCAAGTAATAACATTCATATAAGGCGTTAGACCCTAAGCACGGTATCTGTGTATTTCTTATAGTGTTAAATATTCTCAGAGCGTCGGTGACGCTCGAACAGCTTTTAAGTTAATAAGGTTACACTGTGTTGCATCTACACCCTATCTCTACACAAAGGTTTTACTGCATATTACATTGTTTATGGTTTAGATATAAAGGTTTAACATTGTGAGCATCTGCGCCGCTGGTGATCTCCTCGTGGTCCCGTGCGGCCGCTACGCTATAGCGAACCATTACGTTAGTCAGCAGCCAATAGCGTGCCTGCCTGTGATCTCTTGGCCGTGAGCGAACGTGACGCTTGAGCGTCTCGACCACGGCTAAGCGATTGTTACGCAACGTGCGTACCCTTACGGTACTCCATACGTGAATAGCGTACAGTGTTCTTAGACCTCATAAAGGGTGTTATATAAGATAAATATTTAGCTTTATCAATTGGCGGCTCGTCCTGTCCTTCACATATCTCTGCTAGGAATTTCAGCAGACATTATCCATCAGCAAAGGGGCGGGAGATCATATTCTTCGCAGTGCTGATGGGATAAGCGTCTGCTTCGCTTAGTAAAGGGTGCTGAGGGAATCCGGAACCGGAGGTAAGAACAACACGCTAGTGTCTTTTAAAACTGTTTATTTCTATCTTGCGTACGCACACACGCATATCTGCATTTCTTTTTCGTGTATTTTCATATATCACTCTCCTGTTTGCCATTTTAATTTGATAAAACGTGCTAAGAGAGATTTGTCGCTATTTCATAGTTAAAGTGTAAAAGTAATATTAAGGGATAAAGTGTAAAGCACACACGCAGCTCTACCTAAAGGTACAAGGAGAGATTGGTGTGGGGTTCAGTAGAGGATCGAGGATCATCTACATTGATAATTGTGTACATTGTGTTACGGTGGACATTGGTTTTGTGTACACGTGTCTCTAACAAAGGGCTGAGACTCGCGTACGCAAAGGCCGACGCACGCAGCGTAAATTACGCAACGGAGCGTCTGGGTATGCCCACGTAACTCAAGTCACACGATAGTGTTGATTTTTTAACAAGCGAAAAGGTGGAAAGGCGATAAATAGCGCAACAGGCGATAAAAAGCGCAACAGGCGATAAGTAGCGCAACAGGCGATAAATAGCGCAAGTTTATTTTAGTATTCGAAATTTAAATTAACAGATCCTTCTCAAAATTTACAACACATCTGGTCTAAAGAAAATTTCTGCGCAGAAATAGAAATAGAAACAAAAGTGTATATGTGGTGAGTGAGTGTTTGTTTTTACAATTTTGGGGATTGAACCACAGAAATCATCGAGTTCTCGTGAAGGTACATATGTGTAAGTGACACACGTGGTGGCTAGGGAGGCATCTCTGGTTAAACATAAAATTTGAGCATTAGAGTGTAGCGGACCAGGAGGTATAGCAGACCAGGAGGTCAGACCAGGAGGTCGTATAACAAATCAGGAGGTCTAGGTACAAAGAAGTCCGCTATAGAGACAAGGCACAACACCAAGAAGGGTTGGTGCAACACCCATATAGGCAATAAAGCTCAGGCTGAAGGAATTTGCAGCTGCTGAATGTCGATTCCACTGGTCGCTCCGTACATAAGATTAGTTGCTTATGTACTGAACGATTCTACCGCACGTAATTGTGTGCATTAGTTAGTAACCTGACCAGTACAATTTGTGTACAAACCCGGTCATAAACGCTATTTGTACATTCTAACGTGATTTGTGTAATTTATTTTTTCAAAAAGGGAAGTTCGCTGGTCACTCAGGAATTATCCGACAACCCCACCTTTACTGGAAAGGGTTAATGCTCTTCTGATCACACTCACATGTTCCAGTAAACGAAGGTTAATAGGGGCCCTGGGTCGAGTACGCCAGCACTATATCAGTGTGTGGGCATATTGGTCGGCGTGGGCGAGTGAGTGAGGTGCTCGGTAAACTTCACCGTCAACCTATCTTTGAATACTTTGGTTTTTTGTAAGGGTTCGCTGAAGACCCTGATATAAAGGTCAGAGGTAGAGCAAGCAACACCTGCAAATTATGGGGGCCAGTTGTTCAGGAAGGGGGCGATCAACCTCGGTTCGGGTTGATTCTGTAAACCGACCAGTCGGGTCGGCAAGGTATGTAATGTGTGAAAAATACGGAAGACACACAGAAATTTTATGTGATGAATGGGAGAAAATTACTGTACATGACGGGGAGAAATTCCCAAGAGTAGGCAGCTTCAGCCCAGAAGTGTTGCAAAATTTAAGGAGAAGGATATGTCTCATTAAATCAGCAAAGAGACGAATCCAACATTATGATTATTTGCAGTTATGGCAACAGGAGGGTGAAATACAGAGAGGATTGGCTCAGGCGGCGGGATCTGGCCCTATCAGGAAACTGATAGCCACGGCCCCGCCGCCACCATACATATCAGGAGAGAAATTGGTTGCGGAGAATGATGCATCAGGGGGTAACAAACAGGCACTTAGCAACTGTATAAATGTTAAGGATAATGTTAATAAGTTAACCCATGCAAGTATTAACCCGTGCAAGTTGTACCCTGTTTTGAACTTTCCCCAGGAGTGTGATCAAGAGGACGAATCAGCAACAATATCGGCGCTCTCTCTAGCAGCCACTATATCAGAAACGACAGTAGGCACGGCCCAACCCATAAGATTAGTAACAAAGCCCCCTAGCGGAGGGACAGGTGAGGTCGTATCAACGGGTAAGTACGGCACCATACATTATGCTGAAACTATTTCACCACAGGCTGTAGAATCTACACAGAATGATGTTGTTAGAATTAACCCTGTTAAGGTAATAGTAGTGCCAAATGGGAAAACGGACACTTCAGGAGTCACTCCTGTTAGGAACATTGCCATGTACAGCCCGTTTTCCCGAATGGAATTAAGGACCATAGTGTCTGAATTCCCTGACCCCAGAAAAGATTTAGTTGCTAGCCAAAAATACATCAGAGACCTAGGAAACACTTTAGAGCCCAATAACAAAGATTGGCAGATATTGCTGAGGGCTTGTTTACCCTCCAATGTCGACGCAGCTCAATTTTTAGCTGACTGTGGATTGGATCAGGATGTACCTCTTACAGATGTGTACAACAAAGATAACGTAAAAAGAATACATTTACAGTTAAAGGAGTATTTCCCAGCTGTAGCCAAATGGAATAGAATTTTTTCAATTAAACAAAAAGAGTCAGAAACAGCTGCTGATTATTTTCACCGGGCATTATTAGAAATGGCAAAGTACACTGGCATAGAGGACATTAGGACCAATGCAAACCATCAAGAAGTATCAGTATCTGTGCTAATGGATGGTTTAAAAGAGGCATTAAAGACCAGGGTACAGACCACACAACCATGTTGGCGAGGTCTGTCGGTGGCTACTTTGAGAGAGGCTGCTATTGATCACGACCGGAATATCACCAGACACAGGGAGTCACAAGGTGATAAGTTAATGTCAGTAAGTATACAGGCCCTGACCACAAAACAGCCTGTGTTTATATCACCAAACCCTGTGGGTAAGTCAAATGTGGTAACATGTTATTTTTGTCATAAACAGGGACACATAGCACGAGACTGTAGAGCGAAGAATTCGCAAAGATCATACCAACCCCCTAGACAACGACACGACACACGACATTGGGAGCAAGGTCCGCAGAGACGGAGTTATGAGCCACATACAGGGGAAACAAAAAGATACCCCCGAACAGAGACTGGCACGCCTCTGGTAGTTCCCAGCTAACTCCCTCACAAGTAGTTGCTGCCTGCGGGATTCAGGGAGGTCACCATACCCAATAGGGGTGTGGCCATACCTGTAATCTCCAGCCAGTAAAATTGATTGCAAATCTTGGAAGTGAACCCGAGATTGCAATAAATGTAGCTGGTAAAACATTAAACTTTCTTGTAGATACGGGGGCGGCCAAATCAGTGATAAATTCGACAGTGGGCATGAGAACCACTGGTAAGACAATTCCAGCCATAGGAGTAACGGGAGTAGTCCAGCACTACCCTGTTAGCAAACCAGCCGAGATTACAATAGGGCCTTTACATACCAAGCATTCCTTTTTGCTGGCTGCATCGGCACCGACTAATCTCCTGGGAAGAGACTTATTGTGTAAAATGGGGTGCGTCATTTATTGTACTCCTGAAGGTGTATTCTTGGACATACCTGAGAATCACGCTCAGGAAGTGCGAGACATGTTAGACTCCCCATCAAAATTAATGTCACATACCATTATGACAAGTAGGACTCCATCCCAAGTAGAAGAAATGACATCCCAGATACCAGAGTCACTTTGGACTAAAGATGGACAGGACACTGGATTAATGGCGAACGTAGCTCCGGTAGTTGTACAAGTAAAAGATGGTAGGATAGCTCCAAAAATCCCACAGTACCCTCTGAAGCCAGAGGTGGAGTTAGGAGTGTATCCCGTAATAGAGCGCTTGCTACAACAGGGCATTCTGGTAAGAACGTCCAGCACTGCCAATAGTCCCATTTTCCCTGTTAAAAAGAGTGGGGGGAGGGGTTACAGGCTAGTGCAGGATCTAAGGGGGATTAACAAAATAGTTGAGAGTCAGTTCCCCGTAGTGCCAAATCCAGCTGTCATCCTTATGCAAATCCCTCCCACTGCGAAATGTTTCACTGTTATTGACCTCTGCTCCGCTTTCTTTTCGGTACCTCTGCACCCTGACAGCCAATATTTGTTTGCATTCACATACAGAGGAGTCCAATACACATGGACTCGATTACCACAAGGTTTCATAGACAGTCCAAGTATATTTTCCCAGGCTTTGCATGATTGTTTACAGTCTTTCCAACCAGAGAGTGGATCAGTATTAATACAGTACGTGGATGATCTACTACTGTGTTCTGATTCATTGGAAGCATCCCTGAAAGATACGAAACAGCTCCTGTTTCATCTTTCAGACACAGGACACAAGGTTTCCAAAGACAAGTTGCAATTATGCCAAACTAAGGTAAAATATTTGGGACACTGTCTAACACAAGGACTGAGACACCTGACCGCTGATAGAATTCAAGCAATTAGAGACATGACTCTGCCACAAACCCAGCAACAGATCAGATCATTTTTAGGAATGTGTGGGTATTGCCGTAACTGGATCCCAGGATTTTCCATTCTAGCGTTACCTTTGCAGGAGATGGTCTCCTCAAACAAACCTGATCAGATTTCGCATACAGGGAAACCCTTTGAGCTGTACGGAACAGAAAGTGCTGGTTGCGCGGCAGGCGTCTTAACCCAAAAGCACGGTGATGCCAGCAGGCCGGTAGCATACTACAGCGCTCAGCTAGATACGGTAGCGCGATCCCTCCCCACATGCTTGCGAAGCGTTGCTGCGATAGCATTGCTAGTAACGAAAAGCGAAGATGTAGTGCTAGGTCACAACCTCACAATTCATACACCACATGCAGTGTCAGCCTTGCTAAATTCTGCCCAAACCAGGCACGTCTCATCAGCGCGGTTTACAAGATGGGAATTGGCACTAATGGCCCCCGTAAACATCACCATAAGGAGATGCAGTGCATTAAATCCTGCAACATATCTCCCAGGTGTGCCTGGACAGGCACAAAGGGTGGAGGATGAGAGTGGTGGGGAAGGAGGATTTAATACAAAGGAGGACACACATGATTGTATGGAATATTTGACCCAAAATTTTACCGCAAGGCCTAACATCAGTGACAACCCACTGGAAGATGTAGATCTAACTTTCTACACGGACGGTAGTTGTCACAGACAGTCAGACTCGGGAGACTTGTGTACTGGATACGCAGTCGTAGATGACCAAGGCACCATAGAAGCAGAACCGCTAGGCCCACCTCACTCAGCCCAGGTTGCTGAACTGGTCGCCCTAACCAGAGCATGTGAATTGGCTAAGGGCAAATCAGCCAATATCTACACCGACTCTAGATACGCATTCGGGGTAGTCCATGATTTCGGAGCCCTATGGCGCCTCAGAAATTTCATGACGGCAGCTGGTACACCGGTAGCGCATGCAGCTCACATCAAAAGGCTTCTAACAGTGATACAGGAACCCGACAGAGTGGCTGTTATCAAGTGTAAAGCACACACATATAGTCAAGATCCAGTATCACTTGGTAACAGCCGAGCAGACGAAGCTGCTAAGTTAGCAGCCGGTACCCCCAGACAGACAGACACCACACAACTGATGGTATTTAATACCATCAACACACAGAAGTTGTGTGAAATGCAAAATTTGTGTTCCACACAGGAAAAGGCAGTCTGGAAGGCAAAGGGATATGGCCAGGAGTCCTCAGGACTCTGGACGGATGGACATGGTAAACCGGTGGCCCCCAGAGCATATCTTCCATGTTTAGCTGAGGCAGCTCACGGGCTGACTCATCTGGGCAAGGAAGGAATGTGCAAGTTGGTAAGAGCATATTGGTGCGCCCCAGGATTTTCATCTCATGCAAGTAAGAGAGCAATGTCATGCCTTAAATGCTTGAGAAAGAATATCGGAAAGGCAATACCAACAGAACCATCTCATATCCCACCTGCAGGCGGCCCTTTCCAGGTAATACAGATTGACTTCATTCAATTACCCCCTTGTCGAAATTTGAAATATGTACTTGTTTGTATAGATGTTTTTTCAAATTGGGTCGAAGCATTTCCTGCGGCCACAAATACCGCTATGTTTACTGCTAAGAAAATTGTGCAGGAATTTGTATGTAGATATGGTATCCCTAGAATTATCGAAAGTGATAGGGGTACCTATTTTACAGGTGATGTCTTTCAAGGAATGTGTAAGTTGATGGGAATTGATAGCAAGCTGCACACTCCATACCGTCCACAGGCGAGTGCGAAGGTGGAAAGAGTGAACAGCACTATTAAAAATAAACTGAGCAAAGTTATGGCAGAGACAGGATTGACATGGCCAGAAGCTTTACCCATTGTACTGTACAGCATCAGAACCACTCCCAGGTCCCCTCTTAATCTGTCTCCCTTTGAAATCTTGTTTGGTCGACAACCGCATGTTATGATTAACCCTCAGGATGATTTGAAGTGTAACAATGAAGTGACTGTAAAATACTTGATTAACATGAGTAAACAGCTAAGGAATCAAAATGATAATTTGAAGTTGGTGAATCCTGATTTACCAGATAGTAATTGTCATGACATTGAACCTGGGGATTATGTAATGATACAGAATTTTCTACGCTCAGGTTGCCTTATTGACAGATGGGAAGGACCATACCAAGTCTTATTGACTAGCACTACAGCATTGAAAGTTGCCGAGAGAGAGACTTGGGTTCATTCGTCCCATTGTAAGAAGGTTGCTGATCCAGAGAGGTCCCGTGATAAGGAACAGACGGTAGAGGAAGTTGTATCACTGGAGTGTCTGTTCCAGGAGGACTGAGGCGGCACCTGAGCATTGAAAATCACAAGATCAAAAGCAGTTGTCGATTCCCTGTCCCCTTTTATTGTTTTTCTCCACTCCCCATCCCCTCTCCCTCAATTATTTTTTCCCCCTTCTCATTCTTCTCCGTTTCCTCCTATAAGATGGACTTGCCCCAAGGGACTGTGATCCGGATTTTCCTGTTGACCATGATGTTGACCAGAGCAGTCTGTTCCGGCGAGAGTACCATGGAGGTCGAGAAAGGTTCTGGAATGGGTTCTGATGACAAAGATGGAGGCGTAGTTTTCCAAGAGCAACCTAATCAACAAGCAAAGGCGAGTATCAGAAAACGATCCAATAACATTGACAATAGAAGGAATTGTGAAGGATTGTTAGCTGAAGAAAACTGTATCTGTAGGCTCTGTGACAATGTGGTTGAGGATGGGTGCATCAAGAAATGCCAATCCAGTTTTAATATCCACATGGACCGGCACCCCTTGAGTGACTATCACTCCCTAGTGGGTAGTGTGTTAAATCAAACAGATTGTTGGGTATGCTCTCAAGTACCTCAAGGTCATAGCAAATCAGGACTAGTACCATTTCCTTTAACGATAGGGGAGGTACTTGAGCTAAAGGGTGGGAGGCCGGTGGACAGGAGGTTTAATATCTCCAGTCCTCCTAGTTTGAAGCTCCACCAATATCATGTGGATAGATCCCTAATATGTTTTAACATTACCAATCCCCGAAAGCCGGGAAATTGGGAAGTGTCATGGAGTAACCAAACCATGACCTTTTCATATAGAGCAGATAGAATGCCGACAGATACAGAGCTTATACGCCACATAGCCAGTAGGGAAAAATCTTTCCGGTATAGGTATACCCTAGGAAGTAGGATTACGAGAGTTGGAGAGGTATCACCAGGATACTGCGCACATATCGTACAAACTGATACGTGTACTAAACAGATGGGAGCATTAGGGTTAGGAGATTTCACATGGAAGATGTGTAATATGGTTATGTCCTACTCCGTCCCATATGTTCTCCCCGATGATGCATATTTCATATGCGGGAGGAAGGCGTATAAGTGGCTTGCCCCAAACTCTGAAGGATTGTGTTATATTGGAAAAGTACTGCCTGAGGTAATGACTGTATCACATGCCAAAATGAAAGATATTCACCGTGTTGCCCAAGCTCCTTATACTCATACCCACTACGAGCACGTAGTTAAACGGCACCTGATAGAAAGAACAGAGCATCCGGCCTCTGACATGATCCATGAATCCACCGGGATTCAGTTTCTAATCGCGTTAGACATCACTCGCACCGCCAGAGGAGTGTTGAATTATAAATACATATCTGCGCTTGCAAATTTGTTAGACAATATCACAGAAATGTATGATGACACATTTAGGTATACTGGAAGAGAACTTCAAGCTTATAAAACAGAACTGGTCCAGCATAGAATGGTTCTTAATTATCTCACAGCAGTGACAGGCGGATATTGCGTCACACTGGCAACGCAGTACGGCGTGAAATGCTGCACATATATTACGAATAGCACCGAGGACCCGGTCGAGGTCATAGACCAAAAGATGGACGATATTCTCCAATTGAAGTGGGAATTTCGCAGGAGACACAATCTCACTCTTGCTGCTGTAGGTAATAAACTGACTGGTTGGGTGTCATGGTTGAACCCGCAAAATTGGTTCTCTGGTTTAGGAGAATGGGCTCAAGGAGTCATAATGGATGTTGGGAAGTTTCTTCTATGTATCTTAGGTGTTGTCATATCCATTGGCTTGATATTTAGATGCGGTCAGGCTTTAATGAAGTGCAAACGAAGTACCAGGGTGATGAGTTTAAGGAGTGAGGAAATTGTAATTCCAATGGATTTGATTTATGACCCAAATGTAGAAACAATGATGTGATGAAAATGCGATTTCTACGGTCCGTTTCTTTCACCTGTTTTTCTGGTTTTTCCAAGGTAAAAGACCCACTTTTGACGAGGAATTTGATGATCCGGTATACAGACAACTGATGGATTAAAGAAGAAGTTTTGACAACCTTATACACAGATATTTGATGAACAATGCCATAGACCCCCAGTTTCCCTAGAAATTTTAAAATTACGCTAGCCCAACACTTTTGTAAGCCTATGGACATTGACAAAGCTTTTTGCCCACACGCCTTTTGGCAAAAGCACAAAGAAGACTGCATTCAACAGACACCGAACAAGACTTCAACCGACAAATGTTCATTAACCTGACATAGAATACCACTGCATTTACCGTAATTATGTCTTTTCTTCATCTCTACAACCTTTAGGTAATTACACACATAGTCGATAGGGAATACAGGCACAGATATCAGCAATCACATATTCCCCCATTCATGTATCATCAACTAAAATGTGCTCCCCATTTTGTTGCAACCAAAATCCGAAAAGAGCTCGGTAAAGTTTGACAGCCCATCCACAGACCCGTACCACGGGATAAGAAGGAATTCAAATGTATACTTCGCAATACCTCGAAGCTTGATTTAAAACACGTACGGCACGATGATACATGACCCCCAAACACGGATTCATACACACATGCTTCTGCTATCTCACTAGGTCATACCCTCTTCACACCTTCTCCTCTCTCCTCCCTTACCCAACCATGGAAATGTATTAACCCGTGACATATATTTTTCTCGTTTTGAAATGTTTTAGGAAGTGGCAGTTATTGTTGACTGCCAAAGGGTGGACTGTCAAAGTCAGAAAAATATCACTATGCACACTGCCATATTTGCACCTCATATGTGTCCCTGCTGCGCATGCGTGCGCTCTCCCGTGCGTGCGCATACTCGCTGTTGCGGGCACCCGCAGGCGCACGGTATGCGCATTTATGGTAGAGATTGTATGCGTCTAGCGGGCGACTCTTTCGTTACATATTTTCACCATATAATGTATTTTGTAGATTATGGTCCCTTTGATAGAATCTGAAAGTTTGGTTAATGTAGAATGTTCATGGACGGAGAAATCTCTCTTTGTTTGATACGAAGGGTCAGACAGGAGTAATACAGTGGTGTTTAGTATCCATCGGAAGAGTATTTAATTAGCAATATTCCGGTGTTGGTTTGAAGCGAATTAATCGCTCGTGCGAATAGTTATGGACATAAGAAGTTTATGTCCATTTACTATTATTTGCACTTACTTATCCATGCGGCGGGAAACCTAGTTTCCCACCCACCTGAGCAGTTGGAAATTGTCACAGCCCACCTGTATGAATCAACCTATGACCTTTTGTTATAATGCGAGGAGGAATTCCTGTGTCCAATGAACAATGAGATTGTAGGGACCATTGAATTGTATTGTGTGTGGGGCATAAATAGACAAGCCGATCACATCCAGCTCACTCTTCAACGGTTCTCATTGCTGATAATCGGGAGCTGGATGTCCAGAGGCGCATGCGATCATTCCCCTTTGTGCGTAAGTTTTTCTCCGCAATCATATTGTATTTCTTGTTATTGTGGGCCATTTCTCTCCCTCTCTCTTCTCCCCTTTCTCTCTTAATTTTCCTGCAAACGTAATTGTATTATATTGTATTTCCTGTGTAGTTATCTGGTTAGTTAGTCTATGTTATATTGTAGTGTGTGACTTGTATTGTTTTATTCTTTTTGCAAGTAATAACATTCATATAAGGCGTTAGACCCTAAGCACGGTATCTGTGTATTTCTTATAGTGTTAAATATTCTCAGAGCGTCGGTGACGCTCGAACAGCTTTTAAGTTAATAAGGTTACACTGTGTTGCATCTACACCCTATCTCTACACTAAGGTTTTACTGCATATTACATTGTTTATGGTTTAGATATAAAGGTTTAACATTGTGAGCGTCTGCGCCGCTGGTGATCTCCTCGTGGTCCCGAGCGGCCGCTACGCTATAGCGAACCATTACGTTAGTCAGCAGCCAATAGCGTGCCTGCCTGTGATCTCTTGGCCGTGAGCGAACGTGACGCTTGAGCGTCTCGACCAC
Source organism: Pseudophryne corroboree (assembly GCF_028390025.1). Lineage (NCBI taxonomy): Eukaryota > Metazoa > Chordata > Amphibia > Anura > Myobatrachidae > Pseudophryne > Pseudophryne corroboree. The sequence continues at coordinate 85,344,228 of NC_086444.1, read as the reverse complement.
GGCTAAGCGATTGTTACGCAACGTGCGTACCCTTACGGTACTCCATACATGAATAGCGTACAGTGTTCTTAGACCTCATAAAGGGTGTTATATAAGATAAATATTTAGCTTTATCAGAGTGCCAGGGGGAGTGCGGCTGCTATGAGATGTTAGACCACACTACCTTTTTCATGCAGCTGTAACAGGCCGCCCCTTCAGGTCCCGGCGCCCCTAGGCAGCTGCCTAAAGCTGCCTAGTGGAAGCTCCGGCCCTGTCTGTGCCGCCATCAGGGGGGGACTGCCGGGACTAGAGTCCTGGGACCGAGCAGCGAGGGGGCCCGGATGGCAGAAGTGTGGATTTCTGCAAACTGTAGGCATCCATGGAGGGACAGCGCCGGCGGCATTTTGAATTTAATGCTAGCCACGAGTTTGTACTAGTAGCCAGCAGGGGATCAGCATCACCAAGCTTCTCCAGGACCCAGGGGAAGGCTGTAGAGGACACCAGGCACACAGCGCCGCAGAGACAACCTCAGCCGCGGCAGAGGGACATAAGCAGCGGGGGAAGTGTGTGCGGGCCTGCCGAGTGCAGTTCAGGATGTCCGCATTGCCGACAGGCAAGTCACTTGGTGCTGCACAAGGAAGATGGGGGTGGTAACCCTGCCTATTCTAGTAGTGCCCGCACCACGATTTCTGCTGGCAGCTCTGGTGGCAGTAGTAATAATAATAATAATAAGAAGAAGAAGAAGAAGAAGAGTAACATGGCTTGACATAGCGCCATGTACAAAAGACACAAACAGAAAGTTGTGTTTTTACACTTCATCATATTTTAGCTTAACAGTCGTCGGGCAACAGCTGGCACCGACATTTCTTTTTATTTGGCTGTAAGCAGCAGGTGTTCGGTAACATGCAAATGAGGCGTCTTACAGGACTTGTTATAGTAACGCTACCAGAGCATATTGCGATGCGGCAGAAAAGTAGCAGAACAAGCTGTACTAGTGTGGTAATAAAGATGTAAGGAACGGAGGGAGTGACAGCTTGTATAAGGACACAATATCTCAGCATTGTACACGGGTGACGTATGAGTGTGGAACTGTTCATGTCAGTAGCACGGCCTTCAGATGGTTAATTTATGCTGTTTGCCTGAAAATTACTTTCTTAGCATTTACATCAACACAGCAACCAATCTGATACAGGATTTCATTAGTCTTGCACCAGAGTGATAATATATAATTGCTGATTGGTTCCTGTGGCTCACTGGGCAAGTTTCCATAATGGTCGTGTATAAGTCATCCGTCTATCTGGATAAGTTATCTGATCTTTTTCCTTCGTTACGGAAAATCATTTTCTTTTATTTATAGGTTTATTTGAATTGAAACTAAATGTCCCCAATGTGTGTACAAATGAGACACATGAAATGAGCAAAGGGCTGATGTCTCCTTCCTTTCATAACTTATTTAAAGCCTGAGTGGGAGATTAATCAAACCTTTTAAAGAAGACAAGTGGAGGTAAAGCCCATAGTGACCAATCAGATTCTGTTATTTATCTTTACCTTGAGAGAGATGCTGGGATTACTCTGACTACACTTTTCTCTCTCATGTGTTCAGCTGCTATACCAAAGCTTCACAGTTACAGCTTTCCCATAGCTGTTTGTAGAGAAAAGCATTTACCCACATTTTGTGTCATCAACTCGCGGATTGCCCACTTCACTCGGGAAGACAGCAAATCTTTCGGGAATCTGGGAGAGCCCCCCGAATTCGAGGAATCTTCCAGCTATTCCAGGAGAATAGGCAAGCATTATGTTTCTGCAAGTTACTTTTAGGAAGACCGATGGGTTTCCTGAGTCATCAATTGGTGGAACCGGTAAGTGTATGAGTTATACCCTGATGAAGTCTCAGGTGAGGGTTCTATCTTGAGCAAAGATCCCAGAAAAGGTGACCTGGGTCTTAGGCTGGGTACACACTTGGCAATGGCAATATGCACCTGATATATCTTCCGATCCGGCGGATCAGACGATATATCGTTCACAATGTCCAGTCTGTATTCACTATATAGTTAACGATGTGCGCTCCTGCGGTTCTTTAACGATGTGCAATATCTTTAGTTTTTACCTTGAAATGTAAATAAAGATATTGTACAAGACTGCATGCTCCTGGTTGTGGAAGAGTGCCGTCACTGACGATATATAGTAAATTATATTGTTCAGTGTGTATGAACGATATCGTTTGCGGGGGACAATCTTACACAACGTCCCATCTGATGTAAGTGTGTACCCAGCCTAACTGTTGTAATGAGAGTTTCCACCCCCCCCCCTTCCCACCAGCTGTTTTGCTGTTTTCCATGGTGCAAGGTGATTGACATACACGCCCCTGGTCCAGGGTGGCCCACACCGCTGACCCTTCTCACATAGACTATACCTACCTCTTTGACAACACTGCAGATAACACCATTAAAATGGTGCTGGCAACCAACACTGGTGACAGGGACGTTGACACCCGGTGCAGCCAATATCCCTCTTGCATTTGAAAAGGGGTGTGGTCTTGTGGAAAGGTTCATGGCCTCTCGTAGCCCACTTTCTACATCACTCTGGAGGTATGCCCAGCATTCCCGTAGATGCTGGGCTGCCCCCAGAGACTTTTACTGCTCCTTGTCAGTGGTAGGAGACAGGCCCTACAATATACTGTAATGTCACACTGCAGCCCACTGCTCCTAGCCCGCATTCTGCTGTCTGCACCTCCCTTATGAGCACACTGCTGGCAACACTTTCCCAGAGATATGTGCAGGCACAGAACCAGAGTCTACATGACCCATGTGCTGACACGAGAAGAAGGACCCACACGTAGACAGCACACAGTAGGGATAGCCATCAGTGGGGTGTCCATCAATGGTTGCCCTCGATGGTACACAAACGATCTATGGTGACCCATCGATGGTTTGCACCACTCAATGGCCACCAGTGAAAGGTGCTGGCTGGTCCGCAGACCAATAAAAAACCAGGGGCTTAGCGGGTGTCGGGGGTGGAGCTATGCTCCGTGTTCTGGCACCACATTTAAAAAAAAAAAAGTATTTGGTTATACCTTTCCATCGATGGAGGGAAACCATCTGGTTCTCCCCCATCAATGGCAAAAATATTCTACATCGGCCATAAACCATCGATGATTTTGAATCATCGATGGTCGATGGCCATCCCTAGCACACAGCATCCCCCCTCCCTTACTCCACCCCTGTGTGCAGAGTAGTGCCGCAATACATGAACCATATAAAGAATAATCTAGGAGGAAGGTTTGCGACTTGTTGAACTTTATATGATTTATGCTACATCGCAGATTCCAGGATGCATATAATATATGTGCTAGAAAGGCGGACCTCTTCCTTCCCGTACACTACAGCACGGTTCCGCTATATAAATATAGCTCAGAATTATCTTTATATATCACTGACATATTCCACACCCTTGTGCATTCATTTACTGTGACTCATTTAATAGGTTAGATGGAACTGGATTATATATTTATATGTAAAAAAAAAAAAAGGTTGATAATAAAGTAATTTCTGATAATTATAAAATATGTGGGGATTTCGAAGCAAACTTTAAGGCCAGAGAAAAAGAAAGACATGTAATTCAACCTATATAGTATAAGTAGGGTTACCACCTCATCCCTTTAATTCTGGACACATATTCATTACACAGGTTCTGTGGCTGATTAAAACCAGGTGAAATGGAGTCTTGAATTCAGCCAGCCACAGAACCTGTGTAATTAATGTGTGTCCAGAATTAAAGGGATGAGGTGGTAACTCTAGGTACAGATGGGTCCACGGTTATCTTGACTAGTTTTCTGCGCCTAGACACAACATGACTTATTAGCATAAACCCCTCATCTATTGTTCTCAGCTGCAATACAATACAGAGAACAATACAACAGGGGATTAAGTCATTACAGCAGGGGATTAAGTCCGATTGGCCAGTCTCAGTTAATCCTATTAAAGGTCAAGATAAATGAGGACCCATCTGTACAGGTGGAGCAGATTTTATTTCCATAAAGGATGTTAGATGCAAAATTTTACGTGAGGGATGTTTGCTGCACTGTGACAGATATATGATTAGTGTTGCTATGCTTCGCTGTTCGCAGCAATAAACGCCGTTTCTTCTGTGCTTACATCCTAAGTGTCCCATTTTAGGGAAAAACAGCTCCAAATTCTTGCAAAGAAAGTAGGTGGAGATCCATCTGAAAAGGGGCGTGGTTAGAAATTAGATATAATTGGGAAGATGTGGGCAGAGTTTATGTGAATGGGGGACAGGTTTGTGCAGGTTTTTTTTTTTTACCCTTTTCCATCCAATATTAATCCTCATTCTCTTTCCATACCAATGAAATAGATACTGTACATGCAATACCTGCCGTGCACAAGGCTTTATCACTTTTTTTTTTTTTTATAATTCTTTTTATTTCAATTGAAGCATATCAAAGAATCACATCAAAGTACAATGATAAACATGTTCGATAAAGTTCGTCACATGAACACTGATCTGTTATATATTCGAGACAGATTAACAAAGTAGTCTATTGTTAGGACCAGAGTACATATATATGTCACAGCGAAGTTTCCTTCAAGTATTGACAAGTATTAAAAATAAATGAGATAGAATGAGTCCGGATCCATGCCCACCCCCGCACCTACACCCACCTCCCCCTATGGCAAAGTGTTACAGTCCCCTTTGGGCTTAGCCGGCCACAAACGAGATCGGGGGGTCTTGTTCATAAACTCTAGTTTCGTACCATAAAGTATTGCGGAAACATTTCCATACTTGTTCCTTTAGTGGGTGGGATAGAGTTTCTATGTAGCTTTCCCATGTTTCGAAAAAAAATTCAGTGAACTTTTCCTTTCGTAGGGAAGCCTCCAGCCATTCCATTCTGAAAATGTGGAAGATCTTCCCTAAAAAAAGTGATAATGGTGGGGCTGTGGGTTGTATCCACATTTGTAGAATGCATTTTTTGGCAGCTGCAGAGATCATCATCAATAATTTTTTAACACCCCGTGCCATCCTAGTGCCTTCCGGCATCATACCGAATATTGCCCATTCAGGGGAAAGCGGTAGATAGTTGACTAGGTGTTGGGTAACATATCTCCATATTTGGACCCAGAACCTCCGGATTATAGGGCACTCCCATAGGCAGTGAAACAGCTCAGCTTGTTGATTACCGCATCTAAGACAGGACGCGTCTTCCAATAAACCCATTAAATGTCTACGGTGTGGTGACAGATATGTTCTGTGCCATATATTTAAAAAGAGTTCGGTGTATGATGCGGAAGGTATCAGCCTGATGGATAATTCAAGGTGTTTCAGCAAATTTGTTACAGAAAGGGATGGGAAATGTTCTGTCCATAGTGCTAATCCCGTTGTTGTATCAGTATATTGTAAGGGCGTGTGTAAGAATGAGTACAGGGTAGAGATAGCCTTGGAAGAGGGGTTCCCAGCCAGCAGTAATTTATCTAACGGGTTGTCATAATCCTGTGGGGATAATGTTCTAGAGACAGTAGCTACATAATGTTGAGCTTGTAGGTATGCCAAGGGGAACGTGTTCAGTATTGGAAAAAGTTCCACTGCCTGTGCCAGCGTAAGTGGTTTTTGCGATTCCCTATGTATGATTTGTCGTATAGAAGTAATACCGTACCGTTCCCAAAGCGTGAAAGGGTGACTCGCATTACCATCCTGAAATCGATTATTGCGGACTAGGGGGAGGAAGAGGGACGCATGCGGATTTAGGGAGCATTTACGTCGTAAGATATGCCAGACCTTCCGAGTGGACATTAGCAATGGGTTCGCTCGGACCGAGATAGGTATCTCTTCTTCGTGTAAATGCAAGAAGGAAGTTATACTACCACCACCCAGGAAGGCAGATTCCAAGGTCGTATTGGAGTACATATTCCCTCCATGCAGCCAATCTCTCAGATAGCGTAAGTGGGAGGCGTAACTATATTCCAACACGTTGGGGAGATTTACACCTCCATTTTGCCTATGTTGTTGTAATTTTACCAAACTAATTCGTGCTCGTTTACCATTCCAAATGAATGTGCGTATTATTTTGTTGATTTCTGTCGTGGCATTTCTAGAGAGTAAAATAGGGAGGGATTGCAATGGGTATAGAAGTCTAGGAAATAGGATCATTTTCACCAGGTTCACTCTGCCCAAGAACGATACTTTAAGATGTTTCCAGCGTTCAGTATCCTCCCTCATACTGCGTATGATTTGTTTTAAGTTAAGACTGTATAGGTTTGTCAAATTTTTTGGGATCTGTACCCCTAGATAAGTGATCGCTTTGGTTTTCCATCCAACTGTGGCTTTTCTGAACCAGGCCGGGCGCGCATAGCCCGGTTTTAAATATAGAGCCGTGGATTTTTCAAAGTTGACCTCAAATCCCGATACTCCTCCAAATTCCCTAACACGCTCCATCAGCGGTCCCAGGGCCCTCCGCGGCTCCGATAGGAACAAGAGGACATCGTCGGCGAATGCCGATATTTTTATCTCCTCCACTCCGACACTGATTCCTCTAAATTGAGTCCAATTCTGTAGTACCCGCAACATAGGGTCCAATGCTAGGTTGAAGAGTAGGGGTGAAAGGGGGCAACCCTGTCTCGTCCCTCTAGTAAGCTCAATTTTATCCCCTTTTGTTCCATTAATTAATAATGAGGTATGTGGTTGGGTATAGAAAAATTTTATTAGAGATTGGAACGTTAGTCCAAAGCCCCTCCTCACTAGTATATCGTGTAGATAGGGCCAGGAGACCATGTCGAATGCTTTAGTTGCATCTAGGCTTAAAAGCATGTTTGGGGTATCTGTTTGGAGATTCGCCGCCATTACTGCAGCTATTGCCGTGCGAATTCCCTTTACTGAGTGTCTGCCTTTGGTGAAGCCCAGTTGGTGGTCTGTGAGCATGGATGCTAAAAAGGATTGGAGCCTATCTGCGATTATCTTGGCTAGGATTTTGAAGTCAACGTTCAACAGTGTAATGGGTCGGTAAGAGGATGGTAGGGAAAGGTCTTTATTGGGTTTTGGTAGAAGAGTTGTGAAAGCCTGATTAAAAGTGGGGTATGTAGGAAATTCTGATTGGATATGTCTATATAAGGCATGTATTGCTGGGATGGCATCATGGTGTAAGAGTTTGTAGTATTCTATGGAGTAGCCATCCGGTCCTGGTGATTTGTTGAGATGCATAGAAGAGATTGCCTTAGCAATCTCCTCCTCTGTAATTGCTCTCTCGAGGTCTTCCCTTTGTAAGGGTGTTATGCAAGGGAGATTCGCTTCATCCAGTAGTTTATCTGACAAGACCGGGTCATGTGGGGTCGGTGCATAAAGCTGACGGAAATAGTTCTGGAATGTCCGTGCGATGTCCGCAGTTTTAGTGTGTAGGGTGTTAGTGTGACTGTCGAGTATAGTAGATATGTGTCCATGTCGCTTAAAGCTTTTGGTCATATTTGCCAGCAAAGTTCCCGTTTTGTTTCCCCAGCGGAAGTATTTTTGTTTAGTGTAGTCCAGTTTTTGCTGGGCTTGTGTTACTAAGAAACTATCATATAGTTGGCGTGATTTAATGTAGGTGTCGTGGGTGAGGGGAGTAGGATCTGAGATGTATGCTGCCAGGTGTGTCCGCATAGTGTTTAATAAGTCATCATGTTGGGCCTTGTTCACCCGATTTCTGTTCGCTACATATGACATAATGTGTCCCCTCATTACGGCCTTGGATGTTTCCCAAAATAAGACAGGGTCGTCCCAATGTTCCAGATTGTCGTCCAAGAACTCCGCCCACTTTAATCTAAGAAACTTTTTGAATTGTTCTGAGTGGAAGAGGTAAGAGGGGAATCGCCAGAAAAATGGGCGTGATCCCACGGATCGTACGTTGAGCGTAACCGACACTGGGGCGTGGTCGGAGACCGCAATGTCCCCTATCTGGGTATCTATAGTGTCAGAAAGTAGGGGCGTGGACAACAGTATGTGATCTATGCGAGAGAAGGACCCATGGACCGCCGAGTGGAACGTGTAAGACCTATCCGTGGGGTTAAGCGTTCTCCACGGATCAATTAAAGAGTGATCCGCGAGTAATCTAGAAATCTGGCGCCACTGAGGGGCCATCAGGTTCGCCGGGGTCGGGTGTTTGTCGATTAGAGGGTCTAAGATTGTGTTGAAATCACCGCCTATTATGAGTTCATAGTTGCTTCTGCTATGGAGTAATTGGGAGATACGTTGGTAAAAAGCTGGTTGATCAACATTAGGAGCATACAAATTGAGCAGAGTGAACCTAGCATCATATATCTGAATGTCCATAAGAACATAGCGGCCCTCTGAGTCCAAATTTGTATTTAAGATGGTGTAGGGGAGGTGTCGCGCCAAGATTATTGCCGCTCCGCGCGATTTAGTACGGTAAGACGCAGAAAAGCAATCCCCAATCCACCCATCACGTAGAGTGGAGTCCTCTCCCCTCTTCCAATGCGTCTCTTGGATGTAGACAATATCAGGTTTGAGTTTTTTAAGGGCAGAGGTTACTTTTTTGCGTTTTATTGGGGTGTTGAGACCCCCCACGTTCCATGAGGTAATCTTGATGGAGCGGGGTAATCGTTGGGTAGGGTTGTGTGGTTCAGGGTGGTAAGTCGTCATCCTATTCCTGTCGGGGTGCGTATGCAGATACAGGTATATCTATTGTGCGTGGGGTCGCTCCTGTCCCAGCAAGCAGGGCAAACCCCAAGGGCGCGTAGCAGGCATAGATCCGTACCCAACATAGAAAGTAAAACCTTGTACAGTGAGTATAACCATAAACATTTCAGCTTCAAAAGAAAATTTTCAAACTTTTTCCCATCCAAACAAGTATCGCGCCAGCCCCTGAATAACATTTCAGTGGGTGGCAAACATAGATAGAAACAATGCATAACATGAAAAATAAGCATTACACCAACTATAGGTGTTAACATATTATTTGTAAATCCAAAATTGTCGTTTACCACGAAGTCAGGAGAGCATGTCGTCTCAATTCCTGTGAGCCATAAAGGCTCATTAATGAGAATAGGAACCTATATACGATCATTTAGGTGAGGTCCTAGATTGGCGAGTCAATTGTAGGTGAGCCCGGGCTTCAGTTGGGTTGTCAAAAATAAATGTCTGCCCATTCTCTGTGATTTTTAGTTTTGCCGGATATAGCAATGCGAAACGTTTGTTGTTGTCAGCTAGAAACTTACATAGCGGTGAGAACTCTTTACGTTTCTGGGCCACCGTGACGGAGAAGTCCTGGAAAATGAGGATTCGATGATCCTCAACGACCAGGTCACGGTTCCGTTTAAAAGCAGTTAGGATCTTCTCTTTGTCACGGTAGTCCAGAAATTTGGCGATTACTGGGCGGGGCCTCCTATCAGGTCCATCACGTTCTGGGCCCAGTCTATGGGCTCGTTCAATGCGAGGGATGTCCATGTCACTACCAAGGTTGAGCGCCTCAACTAGCCGCGTACTTATAAAATCTGTCAAGGCCGACCCTCTAATCTGTTCAGGGATGCCCACAAAGCGGAGGTTATTCCGCTTGTGTCGATTTTCTAAGTCGTCTACCTTGTCGACAAGCGTTTGGTATGAGGCCATGGTAGAGGAGTTGGACGACCGTGTGGCAAGTAAGTCGTCTTCAACGTCACTAACCCTTTGTTCCAATGTGTCCAGTCTATTAGTGTGGTCAGTCAAGGAAGTTAGAGCTGAATCTAGGGACGTTTGTAGTTTGTCCAACCTTTTATCGATTTTAGGCATAAGTTGATCAAATTTAGCTTCAAATCTGGGGAGGAAATTTTTAAATTTTTCATCAATCATGGGCATGAGTAGTTCAAATTTCTCCTCTATTTTTGGCATTAACACATTGAGTAGTGACGATGCCACGTCCGAGGGTGGTGCAATAGGACCCCCACTTTCCCCTATTGAATGTACAGGTGAGGAGCTACCCTGTGGCGAGGGTGGGGAAGGGCCAGATTTCGCTGGCGTTTTTTTTGGGTTAACCATAGTACGAGTAGTTCTGGGTGGGAGTGAGGACAGTGGTTTGTTTAGAAACTTGTCCATATACCAAGCAAAAAGATAAGTGACCCTCACTCCAAGGTATCAAGGATGAGACAGTTCCAACCCGGGGTTGATATAACAAGATAGAAGAGAGACCGCTCTCCTGAGAATTAACGAGGTCACATTTTAAGAAATCAAGAAGTAGCAACTAAAATAAAAATAAAAATGGTCCTGATCGCAATACAATAATGAGTGCGTTTAGGAAATTGTACAAAAATCTGAGTAGTAGTTGAAGCACTAACACTAAGGTCTAAAGGATGAGACCCACCCTAATATCTAGTGAGTCACAGATACTATTATTATTAGTATTTTTCTCCAATAGTATAATGCAGCACTATAAATCTTATAACAAGTATTTTCAAACCGGCCACCAGGTGGCAATACAATCACAGGAGAGAGTATCTATATTTCAGCATGTCGGCTGTATGCGGGTATATATAGGTGAAAGAAGAAAGTAAAGAAAATAAATCAAAATGAAGATAAGATAATAACAGTCCAGCAATTCAATGGGACAGAAGTGTGTTTCTTCAATATATAGGACAGTTCACACCATCCTTTGGATAGATATAAGCAGTAGTTGGAGCTTAGGTAACACAATACAGTTCAGAGCACCTCTTTCTGTATGTCCCTGAGAATAGAAACACTATAATGGCCCAGCCGTCCAGGCTCTTCGAAGATATCAGGGATAAAGAAAGTATGAGAGGGATCACTGGGTGGGGGGGGAGTGTAGGGGGGGGGGGGGGGAGTACGGAATACACACAAGGAGGGAACGGATTAAAGTAAAGGGAGGAATGTAGATGGTTATAAGAAGTGTTAATGAAAAAGAGAAAGGTGGGATCACATAGACAATATTAGTACCTGGGGAAGAGAGAATATTCAAGCAGCGTGGAGTTGTAGCAGCCAGCTTTGGGATGTGACAGTGCTGATGTCCGCGGTTGCAGGGCTCCAGCGTCTGCTAGTGTTGTTATGAGCGTACAGGGCCGAGGTAGTGGGTAGCCGTGTCACTCCAGCTGGCGGGTCGCGCTTTGGGCGGGTTAAAGAGAAGATAGGCGAGGGTCCTGGATGGGCACTGTGGGAAGCCTGGTGCGTGTGTTCTTGAAGTCGACCCTGCAACGTACGCCGTGAAGCCCCCTGTGGTTCGGCGAGTGTGTCCCAGGTTCAGTGGGGGTCGGTGTAACGGCAATCACTTTCCCTCTGTACTCTCCAGCGTCCCCGTCGTCCTGCGGGAGGGGTGGTATCCGCCGTCCGGGCACCCGTTTGAGACCGTCACACGCCGGGTCCCGTGGTCTCTAGGCACAGGGGCAGGCGCCCGAGCCAAATGCTGCTGGTCCATCCCGGTTCACGTCCCGGCCGCCTCACTCAGCTCCGAGCAGCAGCAGGTCTCCCCGTCCGTCCTCCGATGGCAGCGAGCTCCGGCTTGCCGGGCGGCCGTTCACCCCGGCAGCAACAGGCAGGGGTAAGTGCGTGTCCCCGCAGTTTCTCCGTCACGATCTATGCAGGAGCGGGTGCCCAGTCAGGGAGGGATGGATCTAGGAGCAGCGGTGATAGCACTCGTCCAGTGCCGGCAATTATTGGCAGGGGGTTAGACGATGGGGTTGGTTCGCGCCAGCGCCATGCTGGCGGTCATATTGTCCATCAAGTTCGATGGCCTGGTTCCGGGGCTAGTCTCGGGTGTCCCCCTCAATATGGGTATCCCTCTGATCGGTAGAGTCCCAGCAATAGAGGGGTATAGCTTTCCCAGCAGTGGGGTTCATAAAAAGGGAGGATTTGGAGCGATTCCTTCATCAGTGTGGAGGAGCTCCATTAAAATGCGGCCATGCTAGCTGGCTCCGCCCCCGGAAGTCCGGCTTTATCACTTTTAACATATTAGGACTTTTTCACATCTGAAAAAATGAGCACACACACATACAGTGGTGCAGCTGTACAACTGTGCTTTAATGCAAAGATGTAACCTGCCAATCTCATGTGGCAGCAACACAATGCAAACACCATGAATGGGGAAGAAATATGATCTGGGTGACGGTGACTGTGAAGGGATTGTTGGTGCAGAACGGGGTGGGTCGCATATATCAGAAATGACTGATCTCCTGACGTTACAGAGAGTGGTGTGCAAAACACTAAGCATCAAGTGAGTGGCAGTTCTGTGGGCAAAAACTTATTAATGAGAGAGGTCAAAGGAGAATGGCCAGACTGGTTAACACTGTCAGGAAGCCACAGTAACTCAGATAATCCTGCATTACATCAGTGCTATGCAGAAGAGCATTTCTGCTTCCCCATATATTTCCTAAGTGTCCCATTTTTTTTGGAAAACAGTCCCAAATTCTTGCAAAGAAGTGGGTGCCATCAGAAAAAGGGTTTACACTGGGGCAGTACTGATGGTGTAAGGATTGGCATTACTGCCTCACAGCACTGAGGTCATGCATACCGCCCAACATGACCCTCTCCAGTAGGGACAGCATGCTCTGCTACTGGACTTCCCTCTTAATTTATGGTTGCCGTCACCTGTGCTGAAACACCTTTCTTATTCATTAACCTGCTCAAAACAGGTGCCGGTAATCATAAATTAAGAGAAAAGTCCAGAAGCAGAGCATTGTTGTCCCTCCTGGAGAGGGTCATGGTGGGAGGTATGGATCATGGGTTAAATGCCACATTATCTGTGTGGAGTTTGTATATTCTCCCCATGCTTGCGTGGGTTTCTTCCAGGTGCTCCAGTTTCCCCCCACAAAACAAAAATATATTGGTAGGTTAATTGGCTCCCAACGAAAATTAACCCTAGTGTGTAAGTGTGTCCATGTACAATATATGTGTTTAGAGCAGACTAGATCGGCCAAGTGGTTCTTCTATGCTGTCAAGTTCTATGTTTCTATGTTACATCAACCATTAAAGTGGACAGAATAAAGCAGCAGAGGGCCACCTTGGGGTGTCACTTAGTAAGGGGAAACTGAGGATACAGGCTCACCAACACTGGTCAGTTGCCCCTTCTAACAAATCTTGCTTTCTGTTGCGATATGGAGTCAGAGTTTGGTTCAAACTAAGAATGTGAATCCATTCTAACTTGTTTCCACAGCTTATACTGGGCCCCTAAATTGAGCATCGTACAAATGCTACAGCCTGCCTTATTATTGTTTTTACCATAATGGCTATATTCTACCTATCTTCTAATGGCTGCTTCCAGATGCACCATATCACAAAGCGCAAGTCATCTCATGCTTGTTCCACAAACATGACAATGGTGGTCGTTCCGAGTTGATCGCTGGCTGCATTCGTTCGCTGTGCAGCGATGAGGCAAAAAAATGGCACTTCTGCGCATGCGTGCGCGGCGTACTATTACAACGAATGATGTCGTTTCACACAGGGTCTAGCGAAGCTTTTCAGTCGCACTGCTGGCCGCACAGTGATTGACATGAAGTGGGCGTTTCTAGGTGTCAACTGACCGTTTTCAGGGAGTGTTAGAAAAAAGCAGGCGTGCCAGGAAAAACGCAGGCGTGGCTGGGCGAACGCAGGGCGTGTTTGTGACGTCAAACCAGGAACTGAACAGTCTGAAGTCATAGCAAGCGCTGAGTAGGTATTGAGCTACTCTAAAACTGCACATAAAAAGTTTGCCGACGCTCTGCGATCCTTTCGTTCGCACTTCTGCTAAACTAAAATACACTCCCAGTGGGAGGTGGCATAGCGTTTGCACGGCTGCTAAAAACAGCTAGCAATCGAGCAACTCGGAATGACCACCAATGAACTCAATGTGCTCTGTTGGCCTCCACAGTGTCCAGATCTCACTCCAGTGGAGCACATTTGGGTAGTCATGGAACAGGAGCTTCACGGCATGAAGGTCAGATGACAAATCTACAGCAACGGGCTTATTCTGAGGTGCTCAGATCTCTGTTCACAGATGCAAATGGCTAGTTTTGCATACAGTAAATATGTGAATTTATGTATCACTGCCTATGTCCATCCTATTCTGAGTTAGACAGAACTTGGCCGGATCTGCCTTTCTGCAAAATATATTGCTTTAAGGCAGAACTGGGTAGTAGCACAGTGATTGCACGGAACTACCCTGACTTTTGGAAGTGTCATGTCATTGTATCAAAAGCTCTGTGCAGTTCTGCATACAGATAATGACAGTTGCTGCGGGCGGCGTGAAATCAATGGACAGCACGACCTCCCGCATGCACACAAACCCCTGCATTAGTTGAATGGATACTTGCATTAGCATAAGGCAGTGGTTCTCACACACAGTTCATGTTTTCCAGATCATCTAGCAGGTGCAGAGGTGTAGTCATTAATCACTGATACATTTTAAAAGATCCACAGGTGAAGCTGATTATTACACTTGCAATTCTGTGAGGAGAACTGGAAAACATGAACTGTCTGGGGCAGGCCCGGATTTACCACAAGGCAACCTAGGCACCCGCCATGGTGCACTTCCCACCTATCATAAAAAATAAATCCTACAGTGTACTTGAAAAAAAAAAAGGTGTGTGTGTGGTTGGGTGGGGGTGACACATCTATCAATTGCAGGGTTATTGGGTAGTCAGTGTCTAGGCAGGCACTCAGTGCTTGCAGTGTGAAAGTGCCTGTGAAGGCCCTGTGCCACACAGCCCAGGAGAGATACTGTAATCCCGCCATAATCTGTGGAAATAAGAATAACTCATCACCATCGTTATATGTCATAGGCACTAAGCTGGGCACAGACACACACATTACTGTGTACAGATGTGGACATGCTCATCTTACAGCTAAACAGCAAGCTGCATGGTGTGCCAGGCTGTGACTATTCGCAGCCAGCGATCGCTCCATTAATTCCAATAGGAACAAGCCATGTTGCAGAATGCTGTATCGCAGCATAGATGAACATGGCTACATCTGTATGTATGTACCTTACCCACCACACCACCAGCTCTTTGTGTTCACACCCCCCCCACACTGCAGGTGATACATCGCAGCCACCTTCTGATACCTAGCACTCTTTCAGATCAGAACTGTGCGTTATATGTGAGGGGTAATGGGGAGAGTGCCAGCCACCTTTATAGTACTAATTAAGAGGGAAAAACTTAAGGTTAAGGTGTTAGGGCTAATTTAGAGGTTTGGGTATTGGGGTTATGGTTAGGGGAAGGTTTGGGGGTAGGGATGAGTTAGGGCCAGGATTACAGTAAGGATAGGGTATTAGGGCTAATTTAGAGGTTTGGGTTAGGGTATTAGGGATAGAGTATTAGGGTTGGTGTAGCAGTTTGGGTTAGGGTATCAGAATTAGTTTAGGGGTTTGAGTTAGGGTATTAGGGTTGTATAGGGATTAGCAGATTGGGTTTGGGGTTAGGGTATTGGGGTTATGGTTAGGGTAAGGTTTGGGGTTAGGGATGAGTTAGGGCCAGGATTACAGTAGGGGATAGGGTATTAGGGCTAATTCAGAGGTTTGTGTTAGGGTATTAGGGATAGGGTATTAGGGTTGGTGTATCAGTTTGGGTTAGGGTATAAGAATTAGTTTAGGGGTTTGGGTTAGGGTATTAAGGTTGGTGTAGCAGTTTGGGTTAGGGTATAAGAATTAGTTTAGGGGTTTGGGTTAGGGATAGGGTATTAGGGTTGTATAGGGTTTAATGAACTGAGTTTGGGGTTAGGGTTTTGGTTAGGGTGAGGCCTGGGGTTAGGGATGAGTTAGGGTCAGGATTAGGGTAGGGAGGATATGCGTCCTGAATTTACAGATCTAAATATCTTTGAGTAGACTCAGGCCCAGACCAAGAGTATACAGTCTTCAGCTGCTGTGTAAGGTGGAATTGCAGTCTCCTTTACACACTCATCTATACACCTAGATCCTGTCCAGTCCAAGACATACAAGGTCCTGAATCCTAAGAATGCAGCCTAAGAATGCAGGCTAAGATAAGAAATGTTTGGAGACACAAAATGGTTTCATCCACTGTATGTGGGCAATTGGTTTATGTTAAATGTGACACAGGTTTCAAGTCTGCTTCCAAAGACCTACAGCCTGTTTCAGATTTGTACGCAATGCAGATGTTCATGCAACTGAGCCATTATTGGTAGCCTGTAGACGTGTCGCAATCGCACTACATATGCACCAAGGTACTTCTGTGATGCCGCTCGCAAACAGGAATGAAAATTGTCATGACTGTGGTTTTTGTGAACCCGGCGTGTATGTGAAGTCCGTGCGGGTAAGTGGAGGACTATCTGTATATTTGGCTGGTACTGGAAATCAGTGAGATGAAGTAGTAAGGATCAATCTCTGACTGGGGATCGAACCCAGGCCTTTGCAGAGGGAGCCGTATCCTGACCACTGGATTACCAGGGACTTGGCGCTGATAGCAGGATGGTGAATGTATTGGTGAGAATGAACTGGATATACTGTCACAGGAGTAGGTGTTTGTGTACTCAAGGTTACTATGAAATAGGTTCTCTGGAGTTGCGCAGAACTGGGAGGAGAGCTGAAGACGTTGAACTGGACTGGTTACTGGTGAAACTGAGAACCGGGCTGGTGACTGATGAGACTAAGAACCAGGCTGTTTACCGCTATAACTGGAATGCAACTGTAATCTGGGCTGGTATTGCATACAACTGGAAACGCAACCGTATGTAGAACAATGACTGTGGCTGTGACTTTAAGACGAGGCTGAAGATGAATTGAAGACTGTGGCTGTGTCTTTAAGACAAGACTGATGAATACTGCGGCTGTGGCTGTAAGACGAGACTGAAGAATACTGCAGCTGTGTCTTTAAGATGAGACTGAAGAATACTGCAGCTGTGTCTTTAAGACAAGACTGATGAATACTGCGGCTGTGTCTTTAAGACTAGATTGATGAATACTGTGGCTGTGGCTTTAAGACGAGACTGAAGAATACTGCAGCTATGTCTTTAAGACGAGACTGAAGAATACTGCAGCTGTGTCTTTTAGATGAGACTGATGAATACTGTGGCTGTCTTTAAGATGAGACTGATGAATACTGCAGCTGTGGCTTTAAGACAAGACTGGAGAATACTGCGGCTGTGGCTTTAAGACGAGACTGAAGAATACTGCAGCTGTGTCTTGAAGATGAGACTGATGAATACTGCGGCTGTGTCTTTAAGATGAGACTGATGAATACTGCGGCGGTGGCTTTAAGACGAGACTGAAGAATACTGAGGCTGTGGCTTTAAGATGAGACTGATGAATACTGCGGCCGTGGCTTTAAGACGAGACTGAAGAATATTGCAGCTGTGTCTTGAAAATGAGACTGATGAATACTGCAGCTGTGTCTTCAAGATGAAACTGATAATGGATATAACTGGTAATACAACTGTAATCCAGACTGGGTAGCAAAGGAGCAGAGTTATACACGAACCAAAGTAAAAGTGCTATCTCTTCGGGAGCTCAGCTACTAAGCTCACACAGAGCTGTGTGACACAAGGAACTGGCAGCTTCTGTAACACAAGTCTCTTTACTTATACTTCCTGGTTCTTGGTGATTGGTGAGCAGAGTCAGGTGGTTCAGAGAGTCTCATGCTGGCACAGGATTGGATAGCTCCAGGTCAGGTGATCAGATCCTGTCATGTCAGTACTCCAGGTTAGGCTCTGATGTGGAGTGAGGCCTAGCAGGCTGAAAAAACACTGAAGCCTGAACTTCTACAAATGAACACAGGATGCTGACTTTTAGGCCTAAACTCCAGAGAGCTGAGCACAGTGGAGAATGTATCGGGTGACCACTGGAGTCAGAGAGGCATATAGTAGTATAATGACAACAATGACTGCTGTGTAGACACAGCATAGAAAGACTTGCTGAATTCAGTATTCACACAGAAGGCTAATCATCACAGGTGGAGCTCGTTAAGTCTCACCTTCCAGGCAGAGGACTCAGCACTCAGGAAACTCATGGTACTGGCAAGTTGTTTATCCCAGTGAACAGAAAAGATGCAGGATCCAGGACAGATGGCAGAGGTAAGTCACCAAATATGAGAACCATAGTCAGGATCATGAAAAAAATATAGTGCTATGGACTGTTGAAGGAGGAGGGCCCCAAACAGGTAGCTTGGGGGATACTTGGGATTGGGTTGATGGTTTTAAAAGTAAATTCTTTAATATCACCTCCCTGCCCCGCACAGCCCAGCCCACACAACAACTCACCATCCTCTGGATGGGTGGGGGTCCACTTGCTGCTGCGGGTGGCGTGGTGATGTCCGGGCAACGCGCGCGGCTGGCATCAGGCTGTGCAGTGGGACCTCTGACATCACATCACGCTGCGCAGTGTGCACAGCTGGGGGCAGGGAGCGCCAGGCAGCGTGTGAGTCTGCTGAAGATGCTCAACGCTACCCATCATTAAAAAAAAAAAGTTGGTGGCTACTACCGAAATCCTGGGATTAGAGCTTCAATCAATCCTGGCAAATTTTAAATTAATTACACTGTCCCCTCTCAGCATCCTAAAAGTCGGGATGCTGCGGTGGGTCATGTGACCAGGTTGCGGTATAATAGACAGTGTCTAGTTAGACAGTCAATTGATAGACACCATATGTTAGACAGACATTAGGTCAACAGGGTCAAAAGGTCGACAGGGTCAAAAGGTTGACATGAAAAAGTTAGACAGTGCAAAAGGTTTGACGTCACAAACACGCCCTGCATTCGGCCAGCCACTCCCCCGTTTCTCCAGACACTCCAGCGTTTTATCCTGGCACGCCTGCGTTTTTCCGCACACTCCCAGAAAACGGCCAGTTTCCGCCCAGAAACACCCACTTCCTGTCAATCACACTCTGATCACTTCAACGATGGAAATTCTTCGTTCGGACGTGAGTAAATCTACTAAGTTTTGAGATAAAATACTAACCGCATGCGCACTGCGTACCATGCGCATGCGCATTTCCGCCTTAATCGCTCCGTTGTGAAAATCGGCAACGAGCGAACAACTCGGAATGACCCCCACTGTACGTTGCTATAGTATGTGTAATATATCCATCCAAGTGTACAGTACGTTGCAGTGCCGTAACTTGTTATGTGCGCTGTGTGCCTTACAGACAGCGCAGTATGAGCTGGACCGCATCCAGCCACCAACAAAATGTAACTGTATATACCATCTCCACCGCCTTTCCCCCCAAAGCCGGTGTTAAATCAGCAGCACCGAAAACACCCCCCGGGACACTGGAGGCGGAGGGAGAGGCAGCGGGCACAGGACAGCACTGCCTGCAGTAGAGAAGAGCAGGCAGCGCTGAAGATGGAGAATGCCACGCCGCCCCTGTCAGCCGCCACAGGTTGGATCTTCACCGATCTGAGCTGCAGGGCTCCCGGATCCCTGCGGCACTGGCAGGCAAACTCGTAGCCGCCAGCGCCTCATAGAAGACAGGACAGGGCAGCTGAGCGCAGCAGGAGGCGGAGGAAGTGACCAGCCTGCTGCGCTTATAGAAGTTGCTCCCGTTCCTGCTGTAGCTCCGCCGGGCGCCCAGGTGCAATGCGCCGGCTCTTGTCCCGGCTGCTGCCGGGCTCCCACATCGTGGGGTGCACGGTGCACCCGGTTCCTGCCGCCGCTAGAGCAATGCAGTGCACCCAGTGGTCTGGTAGGCTTTCATATGAATTCAAAATCATCATACATATATGTTCCTCTCCCACCCTGCACAACCCCCTCTCACCCTGCGCCCTCTCTCGCCCTGTACACCCCACTCTAACCCTGCACAACCCCCTCTCACCCTATGTCCTCTCTCACCCTGTACACCCCACTCTCACCCTGCACAACCCCCTCTCACCCTGCGTCCTCTCTCACCCTGTACACCCCCCTCTCACTCTGCCCAACCCCCTCTCACCGGGCGTCCTCTCTCACCCTGTACACCCCCCTCTCACCCTGTACACCCCCCTCTCACCCTGCGTCATCTCTTACCCCTCTCACCCCCCTCTCACCCTGCACAACCCCCTCTCACCGGGCGTCCTCTCTCACCCTGTACACCCCCCTCTCACCCTGCACATCCCCCTCTCACCCTGCATCCTCTCTCACCCTGTACGCCCCCCTCTCACCCTGCATCCTCTCTTACCCCTCTCACCCCCCTCTCACCCTGCACAATCCCCTCTCACCCTGCGTCCTCTCTCACCCTGCACACCCCCCTCACCCTGCGTCCTCTCTCACCCTGCAAACCCCCCTCTCACCCTGCATCCTCTCCCAACCTGCACTACCTCACTCTCAGCCTGCGTCCTCTCTCACCCTGCACACCCCCTCTCACCCTGCATCCTCTCTCACCCTGCAAACCCCCCTCTCACCCTGCATCCTCTCCCAACCTGCACACCCCCCTCTCACCCTGCATCCTCTCCCACACTGCACACCCCCCTCTCACCAGGTGCCCCTCTCCCACCCTGCAACCCTCTCCCACGCAGTTTCCCAATCCCCAATATGTCCCTCTCCCACCCTGCATCCTCTCCCACCCAGCATCCCTCCCTTCTTCTGTCCCTCTCCCTATTATGTCCTCCTCCCACCAAATGTCCCCATCCCCCTCCGTCCTTCTTCCACCATGTGTCCTCCCTCTCATCCAGTGCCTCTTATGAACACGCCCCTTTTTCAGCGCACGTGCCTTTGATGTGCGCAACAGTACAACCCGGAGTGGAAACTATACCCCTTTAAATTTCCATACCCTCACTTCAAAATTCCCACTCCGACCGCTATATATATATATTAGAGATGTGCACCGGAAATTTTTCGGGTTTTGTGTTTTGGTTTTGGATTCGGTTCCGCGGCCGTGTTTTGGATTCGGATACGTTTTGGCAAAACCTCCCTGAAAATTTTTTGTCGGATTCAGGTGTGTTTTGGATTCGGCTGTTTTTTTTTACAAAAAACCCTCAAAAACAGCTTAAATCATAGAATTTGGGGGTAATTTTGATCCCATAGTATTATTGACCTCAATAACCACAATGTCTATTCTGAACACCTCACACCTCACAATATTATTTTTAGTCCTAAAATTTGCACTAAGGTCATTGGATGACTAAGCTAAGCGACCCAAGTGGCCGGCACAAACACCTGGCCCATCTAGGAGTGGCACTGCAGTGTCAGACAGGATGGCACTTAAAAAAATTGGCCCCAAACATCACATGATGCAAAGATAAATAAAATAAAAAAAGAGGTGGAAAATGGAATTGTCCTTGGGCCCTCCCACCCATCCTTATGTTGTATAAACAGGACATGCACACTTTAACAAATCCATCATTTCAGCGACAGGGTCTGCCACACGACTGTGGCTGAAATGACTGGTTGGTTTGGGCCCCCACCAAAAAAGAAGCAATCAATCTCTCCTTGCACAAACTGGCCCTACAGAGGCAAGATGTCCACCTCCTCCTCATCCTCCGATTCATCACCCTTTTCACTGTGTACATCCCCCTCCTCACAGAGTATTAATTCGTCCCCACTGGAATCCAACATCTCAGGGGGTGGTCTTCAGTATGCCGGCGGTCGGGCTACCGGCAACCAGCATACCGGCGCCGGGAGCCCGACAGCCGGCATACCGACACTCATTCTCCCTCGTGGGGGTCCACGACCCCCCTAGAGGGAGAATAAAATAGTGTGGCGTGCGTAGCGCGCCACCGTGCCCGTAGCGTGGCGAGCACAGCGAGCCCGCAAGGGGCTCATTTGCGCTCACCACACTGTCGGCAAGCCGGCGGCCGGCCTCCCGGTGCCGGTATGCTGGTCGCTGGGAGGCCGGCCGCCGGCAGATCGTAGTGAACCCATCTCAGGTCCCTGTGTACTTTCTGGAGGCAATTGCTGGTGAATGTCTCCATGGAGGAATTGATTATAATTCATTTTGATGAACATCATCTTCTCCACATTTTCTGGAAGTAACCTCGTACGCCGATCGCTGACAAGGTGACCGGCTGCACTAAACACTTTCGGAGTACACACTGGAGGGGGGACAACTTAGGTAAAATAAAGCCAGTTTGTGCAAGGGCCTCCAAATTGCCTCTTTTTCCTGCCAGTATACGTACGGACTGTCTGACGTGCCTACTTGGATGCGGTCCCTCATATAATCCTCCACCATTCTTTCAATGGTGACAGAATCATATGCAGTGACAGTAGACGACATGTCATTAATCGTTGGCAGGTCCTTCAGTCCGGACCAGATGTCAGCACTCACTCCAGACTGCCGTGCATCACCGCCAGCGGGTGGGCTCGGAATTCTTAGCCTTTTCCTCGCAGCCCCAGTTGCGGGAGAATGTGAAGGAGGAGCTGTTGGCAGATCACGTTCCGCTTGACTTGACAAGCGTCTCACCATCAGGTCTTTGAACATCTGCAGACTTGTGTCTGCCGGAAAGAGAGATACAACGTAGGCTTTAAACCTAGGATCGAGCACGGTGGCCAAAATGTAGTGCTCTGATTTCAGCAGATTGACCACCCGTGAATCCTGGTTAAGGGAATTAAGGGCTCCATCCACAAGTCCCACATGCCTAGCGGAATTGCTCCGTTTTAGCTACTCCTTCAATCTCTCCAGCTTCTTCTGCAAAAGCCTGAATGACCTGTCTCAGGCTGGCAGTGTCTGAACTGACTTCACGTGTGGCAAGTTCAAAAGGTTGCAGAACCTTGCACAATGTTGAAATCATTCTCCACTGCACTTGAGTCTGGTGCATTCCCCCTCCTTTGCCTATATCGTAGGTAGATGTATAGGCTTGAATGGCCTTTTGCTGCTCCTCCATCCTCTGAAGCATATAGAGGGTTGAATTCCACCTCGTTACCACCTCTTGCTTCAGCTGATGGCGGGGCAGGTTCAGGAGTGTTTGCTGGTGCTCCAGTCTTCGGCACGCGGTGGCTGAATGCCGAAAGTGGCCCGCAATTCTTCGGGCCACCGACAGCATCTCTTGCACGCCCCTGTCGTTTTTTTTAAAATTCTGCACCGCCAAATTCAATGTATGTGCAAAACATGGGACGTGCTGGAGTTTGCCCTCATGTAATGCACGCACAATATTGGTGGCGTTGTCCGATGTCACAAATCCCCAGTAGAGTCCAATTGGGGTAAGCCATTCTGTGATGATGTTCCTCAGTTTCCGGAAGAGGTTGTCAGCTATGTGCCTCTTATGGAAAGCGGTGATACAAAGCGTAGCCTGCCTAGGAATGAATTGGCATTTGCGAGATGCTGCTACTGGTGCCGCCGCTGCTGTTCTTGCTGCGGGAGGCAATACATCTACCCAGTGGGCTGTCACAGTCATATAGTCCTGAGTCTGCCCTGCTCCACTTGTCCACATGTCCGTGGTTAAGTGGACATTGGACACAACTGCATTTTTTAGGACACTGGTGACTCTTTTTCTGACGTCTGTGTACATTCTCAGTATCGCCTGCCTAGAGAAATGGAACCTAGATGGTATTTGGTACCGGGGACACAGTACCTCAAGCAATTCTCTAATTCCCTGTGAATTAATGGTGGATACCGGACACACGTTTAACACCACCGCAGCTGCCAAGACCTGAGTTTTCCGCTTTGCAGCAGGATGACTGCTGTGATATTTCATCTTCCTCGCAAAGGACTGTTGGACAGTCAATTGCTTACTGGAAGTAGTACAAGTGGTCTTCCGACTTCCCCTCTGGGATGGCGATCGACTTCCAGCAGCAACAACAGCAGCGCCAGCAGCAGTAGGCGTTACACTCAAGGATGCATCGGAGGAATCCCAGGCAGGAGAGGAATCGTCAGACTTGCCAGTGACATGGCCTGCAGGACTATTGGCTTTCCTGTATAAGGAGGAAATTGACACTGAGGGAGTTGGTGGTGTGGTTTGCAGGAGCTTGGTTACAAGAGGAAGGGATTTAGTTGTCAGTGGACTGCTTCCACTGTCACCCAAAGTTTTTGAACTTGTCAATGACTTCTGATGAATGCGCTCCAGGTGACGTATAAGGGAGGATGTTCCTAGGTGGTTAACGTCCTTACCCCTACTTATTACAGCTTGACAAAGGCAACACACGGCTTGACACCTGTTGTCCGCATTTCTGTTAAAATAATTCCACACCGAAGAGGTGATTTTTTTTTTTTTAATTTGACTAGGCATGTCAATAGCCATATTCGTCCCATGGACAACAGGTGTCTCCCCGGGTGCCTGACTTAAACAAACCACCTCACTATCAGAATCCTCCTTGTCAATTTCCTCCTCAGCGCCAGCAACACCCATATACTCATCCTGGTGTACTTCAACAGTGACATCTTCAATTTGACTATCAGGAACTGGACTGCGGGTGCTCCTTCCAGCACTTGCAGGGGGCATGCAAATGTTGGAAGGCACCACCTCTCCCCGTCCAGTGTTGGGAAGGTCAGGCATCGCAACCGACACAATTGGACTCTCCTTGGGGATTTGTGATTTAGAAGAACGCACAGTTCTCTGCTGTGCTTTTGCCAGCTTAAGTCTTTTCATTTTTCTAGCAGGAGGATGAGTGCTTCCATCCTCATGTGAAGCTGAACCACTAGCCATGCACATAGGCCAGGGCCTCAGCCGTTCCTTGCCACTCCGTGTCGTAAATGGCATATTGGCGAGTTTATGCTTCTCCTCAGACGCTTTTAATTTTGATTTTTGGGTCATTTTACTGAACTTTTGTTTTTTGGATTTTACATGCTCTTTACTATGACATTGGGCATCGGCCTTGGCAGACGACGTTGATGGCATTTCATCGTCTCGGCCATGACTAGTGGCAGCAACTTTAGCACGAGGTGGAAGTGGATCTTGATCTTTCCCTATTTTACCCTCCACATTTTTGTTCTCCATCTTTTAATGTGTGGAATTATATGCCAGTAATATAATATATCAATAGCAATGGCCTACTGTATCGTACTGCTATATATATATATATATATATATACTGGTGGTCAGCAAAATTCTGCACTGTCCTCCTACTATATACTGCGCACAACTACAATGCAGCACAGATATGGATAGTATATTTGACGACACAGAGGTAGAGCAATGGACTACTGTACCGTACTGCTATATATATACTGGTGGTCAGCAAAATTCTGCACTGTCCTCCTACTATATACTGCGCACAACTACAATGCAGCACAGATATGGATAGTATACTTGACGACACAGAGGTAGAACAATGGACTACTGTACCGTACTGCTATATATATATATATATACTGGTGGTCAGCAAAATTCTGCACTGTCCTCCTACTATATACTGCGCACAACTACAGTGCAGCACAGATATGGATAGTATACTTGACGACACAGAGGTAGAGCAATGGACTACTGTACCGTACTGCTATATATATACTGGTGGTCAGCAAAATTCTGCACTGTCCTCCTACTATATACTGCGCACACCTACAATGCAGCACAGATATGGAGCGTTTTCCAGCAGAGAACATAGATATTTGCAGCACACTGAGCACAGATATTTGCAGCACACTGAGCACAGATATTTGCAGCACACTGAACACAGAAACTGAGAGAACGCAGCCACGTCCTCTCGCTATCATCTCCAATGCACGAGTGAAAATGGCGGCGACGCGCAGCTCTTTATATGCAATACAAATCCCGCGAGAATACGACAGTGGGATGATGACGTTCAGGCACGTCCGTGTTAACCGAGCAAGGCGGGAAGATCCGTGGCTGCCTCGGAACCGTGTCAAATGGGTGAAGTTCGGGGGGGTTCGGATCTCGAGGAACCGAACCCGCTCATCTCTAATATATATATATATATATATATATATAATTCATCTGCCTGCCTCTTTATTAGGGGCCCAATTGTCTGAAGTGCCCCGGGTCCCCTATAGCCTTAATCCGGCTCTGGGCAGCGGGCACAGAGCAGTGCTGTCTGCAGTAGAGGAGAGCAGGCAGCGCTGACGATGGAGAGTACACTGCTGCGATGCAGAGAGAATGGGGAGACCGGAAACAAGGAAGAGGCAGCAGGACAGCTCTGGAGACTGGTGAGTTAAGTGAGCGCAATGTAATGTGTAAAAAAGGGGACGCTGTCTGCCATAATGTGTAAAAAGGGGACTCTGTCTACTGTAATGTGTAAAAAGGGGGACGCTGTTTGCCGAAATGTGTAAAAAAGGGGACGCTGTCTGCCATAATGTGTAAAAAGGGGACACTGTCTGCCGTAATGTGTAAAAAGGGGGACGTTGTCTGCCGTAATGTGTAAAAAGGGGGACGCTGTCTGCCGTAATGTGTAAAAAGGGGATGCTATCTGCCGTAATGTGTAAAAAGGGGGATGCTGTCTGCCGTAATGTGTAAAAAGGGGGACTCTGTCTGCCGTAATGTGTAAAAAGGGGGACGCTGTCTGCCGTAATGTGTAAAAGGGGAGCGCTGTCTGCCGTAATGTGTAAAAGGGGGACACTGTCTGCCGTAAGGTGTAAAAAGGGGGACTGTCTGCCGTAATGTGTAAAAGGGGCTCTACCTGGTGTAGTGGCGCTACTGTGCAGCGTAATTTGATAATGGAGACTACTGTGCACCATAGCATGAATTGGTATTATTTTGTGGCCACGCCCCCTCCCCATGAAGGGGGGGGCGCCAATGCCGTTTCTTGCACACAGCGCTAAAATGCCTAGTTACGGCTCTGGAACGTTGCTATAGTATGTATATTATATCCATCTATGTATACAGTACATTGCTATAGTATGTGTAATACTGTATATCCATCCATGTGTACAGTATGCTGCTATAGTATGTGTAATATATTCATCCATGTATACAGTACGTTGCTATAGTATGTGTAATATATCTATCCATATGTACAGTTGTGCTCATAAGTTTACATACCCTAGCAGAATTTGTGATTTTCTGGCCATTTGTCAGAGAATATGAATGATAACTCACAAACTTTTCTTTCACTCATGGTTAGTGGTTGGGTGAAGCCATTTATTGTCAAACAACTGTGTTTACTCTTTTTAAATCATAATGACAACAGAAACTACCCAAATTACCCTGATCAAAAGTTTACATACCCCAGTTCTTAATACCGTGTATTGCCCCCTTTAACATCAATGACAGCTTGAAGTCTTTTGTGGAAGTTGTGGATGAGGCTCTTTATTTTCTCAGATGGTAAAGCTGCCCATTCTTCTTGGCAAAAGGCCTCCAATTCCTGTAAATTCTTGGGCTGTCTTGCATGAACTGCACGTTGAGATCTCCCCAGAGCGACTCAATGATATTGAGGTCAGGAGACTGAGATGGCCACTCCAGAACCTTCACTTTATTCTGCTGTAGCCAATGACAGGTCGACTTGGCCTTGTGTTTTGGATCATTGTCATGTTGGAACGTCCAAGTACGTCCCATGCGTAGCTTCCAGGCTGATGAGTACAAAGTTTCCTCCAGTATTTTCTGATAACATGCTGCATTCATCTTGCCATCAATTTTGACCAAGTTTCCAGTGCCTTTGTAGCTCACACATCCCCAAAACTTTCAGCGATCCACCTCCGTGTTTCACAGTAGGAATGGTGTACCTTTCATCATAGGCCTTGTTGACACCTCTCCAAATGTAACGTTTATGGTCGTGGCCAAAAAGTTCAATTTTGGTCTCATCACTCCAAATGACTTTGTTCCAGAAGTTTTGAGGCTTGTCTCTGCGCTGTTTGGAGTATTGTAAGCAGGATGCTTTGTGGCATTTGCGTAGTAATGGCTTTCTTTTGGCGACTCGACCATGCAGCCCATTTTTCTACAAATGCCTCCTTATTGTGCATCTTGAAACAACCACACCACTTTTTTTCAGAGTCCTGTATTTCAGCTGAAATTATTTGTGGATTTTTCTTTGGACCCCGAACAATTTTCCTGGCAGTTGTGGCTGAAATTTTTGTTGTTCTACCTGACCGTGATTTGGTATCCACAGAATCCCTCATTTTCCACTTCTTAATTAGAGTTTGAACACTGCTGATTGGCATTCTCAATTGCTTGGATATCTTTTTATATCCCTTTCCTGTTTTATACAGTTCAATTACCTTTTCCCGCAGATCCTTTGACAATTCTTTTGCTTCCCCCATGACTCAGAATCCAGTGCAGCACTGGATGAAAGATACAAGGGTCTTTCAGGAGTCCAGAAACTCACTGACCTTTTATACACACACACTGATTACAAGCAAACAGATCACAGGTGAAGATGGTTACCTTTAGTAGCCATTCAAACCCGTTTGTGTCAACTTGTGTGCATGTTATCAGGCCAAAATCTCCAGGGTATGTAAACTTTTGATCAGGGTCATTTGGGTAGTTTCTGTTGTCATTATGATTTAAAAAGAGTAAACACAGTTGTTTGACAATAAATGGCTTCACCCAACCACTAACCATGAGTGAAAGAAAAGTTTGTGAGTTATCATTCATATTCTCTGACAAATGGCCAGAAAATCACAAATTCTGCTAGGGTATGTAAACTTATGAGCACAACTGTATAGTACGTTGCTATAGTATGTGTAATATATCCAGCCATGTGCACAGTAGGTTGCTATAGCATACAGTATGTCATATATCATCCATGTGTACAGTACGCTGCTATAGTATGTGTAATATATCCACCCATGTATATAGTACGCTGCTATAGCATGTGCAATATATCCATCCATGTGAACAGTACGTTGCTATAGTATGTGCTCTCTTTATTGGCTGTAACTGTGCATTTGGCTCTAGCATTGATCTCTTGCTGTAATGGCCATGTAATTATTGGAGCTGAAGGGTTTTATTTAGGACATATTTGGCATTGGGATGTTACTTATTGCTTTGGACTATCCTACTATCCTGTCTGGAGGTCACTGGGTTATGCTACAAAATTGCTGAACAGATTATCATTGTGAAAGTAACAGTGTGACATTTTATATGAGATTAATGTACACTATGGATACAGTAGTACCACTGTTCTTTCCCATCACGAACGAATGCATAGGCTAAACTGGAAAATGGATTGTTGCAAATGAGTCTTTCTGCCTAAAGCAATTCCTGCACTCTGCAGGAAGATGATTCTGTCGCCAGGTCACAGGTCCACGGTGCTGCTTGTCAGTAACATACAGATGATTGTAATTGTCAGGAAGTTCAGCAGAGGACAAATCAGTCTGGTACAGGTCACAACCTGTCAGTCTGGCTAAGAATCATGTGGACAGAAACTTGGAATGAGAGAAGGGACTTATAGGAGCTGATTCTGATGACTTATAGGGGCAAAGTAATTCTGCATTAGGGATGGACATCGGAAGCCGATGGTAGAAAGTAGCAACCATCGATGTTGCCACCAATTTGATGGACGCACCTTGCCCATTGAATTGCAGATATATGATGGTTGCCAGCCATCGGATGCAGCTTTCTGATAGCATCTGATAGCTGACAGCTTTTATGCAGCTCAGCTAATGTGCGCATGCACAAAGTAATGAATGCTTCGGCGTATAGGCCAAATTAAATGGTTGATGGTTGTTATACCTATGGATGGTTTTGATGTGATCGATACCTGCTGAATCTGACGTTGGAAGCCTAGCAACCATTCAATGGCAGCATCCGATGTCTATTAATACTTTGCATCTGGTACAAACCATGGGCCTCATTCCGAGTTGATCGCACGCTGCCGATTTTCACAGCGCAACGATAAGGTAACTAGTGCTCATGCATATGCACCGCAATGCGCACGCATGTCGTACGGGTACAAACAGCATCGTTGCTGTGAAATGCTTCTAGCAACGATACCATTCGCACAACCGTTCGCAAGGAGATTGACAGAAAGAGGGCGTTTATGGGTGTCAACTGACCGTTTTCTGGGAGTGGTAGGGAAAACGCAGGTGTGTCCAGGCGTTTGCAGGGCGGGTGTCTGATGTAAATTCCGGGACCAGACAGGCTGAAGTGATCGCAAGTTCTGAATAAGTTCAGACCTACTCAGAAACTGCAAAAAACGTTTTCGTCCCGCTTGGCTGCACAGGCGATCGCACACTTGCAAAGCGAAAATACACTCCCCCGTGGGCGGCGACTATACATTTGCACGGCTGCAAAAAATAGCTAGCGAGCGATAAACTCGGAATGAGGGCCCATGTTGTGCTGCAGGTGGGACAGGTGTATAATGTGTAAAGATATGTGAGGGACATGTCCAAACTCAAATCTAAAAATTGCAGTGAAAAAAATAAAGCTGTCCAGAAGTTGTGGGCTACATGCAAAAGCAGCCAGTATTTACCCTGCATGCAAATATATAAATGTATCTGCTCCCCATGTATTGCAGCACGGCTTGTCCTGATATAAAGTAAACGCCCCCATACTGTACATCAGCAATCAATTGGGGCAATTTGAAGTTTTGCAGAGGATTGTGTAACTAAATACATCTGCTATGTATGAGGTTCACAGATTGCAGACTCCAACCAAAAAGTGAATGGGATTGGCAAATCAGGTTGTCTAACGTGTTGGATTTCACAGATCAATTGGGACTGTAGATTGCTAGAGTATGGTAACAATCAGCAGATTTGTAGTCCGTTCTAGTAAACTGATGAGCGTTTCTAGATCGGCAGATCTGTATTTGCTGAAAATAATTAGCATATCACTGAAAAAAATCTATAATGTATGTGCGCAGATTGGGGAATTGGGGAGTCTTCAAATCTGGGAAAAAATCTCAGAATCTGCCTTTACTTGCTTCTTTTGCTTTGGTCAGAATCAGCCCCATAATGCAGTTGTACCACTGCAGCAATCAATTCACAAAATCATATTTACAGAAAAAACCCCTCAAATTTCTTACAATTTTCAAATTGTACTTATGTAAAAGCTTTCAGCATTCAATATATTTATAGAAATTTGAAAGAATGAAGTTTTTCACAATTGTGCATTTCTTAATTGCTTATGGCAGTCCTGCCTCATTCTCTCTTTCTGTACACAAAGTGCCCTCTGGGCTGTTTTTTTGTGGGGTCATTAGTGCAGTCACAAAGGGAAGTTTTATTTACGTGACAATCAATTTAAGGTCATATGTCCAGGTGCACTAACTACTTAAATTAACCACTTGCAGACTGACCTCAGTAGACTGTAGATTAGCTTTCCTCCCGTTACCTCTAAATGGCACTCGCCCCTTGCACATTCAGTAATGAGGTTTGCGTTCGCGGATTGCAAAAAGTTAATGATTTATAAAGCATATTTAAGTAATATGTTTAAGTAATGAAAAATATTTTAACATATTTTTAATTCAACTAGCAAACAGTACTGAGTTCAAAGGTTGCTGTTTGTGGCATTAAACTATTTTGATTTATCAAACATATCAGAGCATGTTAGGTTTTGTGGCTCTTAACCATTGTTTTGTTAATTGATCAAAAATGTAAGAAATTCCTTTTGACTTTGAAATTTTTGCACTGATTGGAATTACTGGTTGGGGAAATTATGCATGGTATGTTTGAGTATCTGAAACTAGTAACAAAAATAAGTTAAAAAAAAAGAGAAAGTGTGTGTTGCAAAAATACATTTTAAAATCACCTTCTTAGGGCCCTCCCTAAAATTCTTTGACAACTTAACTGCCAAATCCCCCCCCCCCCCCCCACACACACACAAACACACAAACACAAAACCGTGCTGAAATTGTCCTTTTTTTATTTAATAAAGTTTTAAGAGTATTTTTAAACATATATTTTTTTATTTATTTAATTAATCAATCGATCAATCAATCAATCAATCAATCAATCACCTAGAGGGTGTTGTGCACCCCACTCTCAAATAACCTTTCCTTAGAGACCCACTGGGGATGAGGATTAGTCCACTCAGCGCAACAAAGTGACACAACATTTTGACATCTGGTCAGGTCTCAAAGAATTGCCCAACATTAGTGATACCTCTCCCGTGACTCAATCTGATACGGAAGCCATCCATAGAATGGTAGACGATTGTTTTAATGACAGTGTTCAAATGAGCATGTCAAACAGTCCCCTTGACTACTGGAAGGAAAAAAATACTATTTGGAGCCCCTAGTACAAACTCACTATGCTTTACGTAAGCT
Organism: Pseudophryne corroboree; assembly: GCF_028390025.1. Classification (NCBI taxonomy): domain Eukaryota; kingdom Metazoa; phylum Chordata; class Amphibia; order Anura; family Myobatrachidae; genus Pseudophryne; species Pseudophryne corroboree. The sequence goes on along the minus strand of NC_086444.1, from coordinate 85,312,349 downwards.
GCCCACCCTCCAGCGTGAGTGATTGGCATAGGAGGCTACTTCCTCAAACTGTGGAAAAGCTGATTTTCATAAAAATGAACTACAAATTCCATGAGGATGACCTTTACCAGCAATTACATCAAAGTACAGAGACTTCTGTAATAGTGGATTCCAGCAGGGATGAGTTATTATTGTGTGCTGATGATGTTAAGAATGATGAGGATGATAATGACATATTCCAACTGTAGTAACAAGACAACACTGTTAGCTACCAAAAGCCCATTGGTAGCTTGTTTTGTGTGGGGCCAAGCAACCCAAGCACTTCAGCAATAAAAGTGGCAGTCCCTGTCACTGAAGTGCTTGATTTGTTAAACTGTGCATGTCTGTCCTTTTTAATATCCTACATAAGGGTGGGTGGGAAGGCCCAATGACAATTCTATCTTGAACCACTTTTCTTTTCTGCCACTGCTGTGTGGCATTGTTTAATAAATTGGGTACTCAATGCCAGTGGTTGGGATGCCAGCAGTTAGAATACCAACCATGGCATCCCGACAGAATCCTGACAGAGGGAAGGTACTGTAAGTATACTTTTATTCCCCCAATGGACCCTTAACCCTAACCCTCCCTTCCCTCAGCCTAAACCTAACCTGCCTCCCTGCACCTTAACCCATCCCCCGCAGACTAAACCTAATCCCCTTCCCGGGGCTTACTTCATACATAGTGCTGTGTGTTCGTGACGCTGCTCTGTTGCTCGGTAGCCAGCCAGCTCACTGCAGCCTTTGGCCAATGTTGGTGAAAACAATATTATGAGCTATGAGGTAGTCAAAATGGGTTGGGTACGGGATCCCGGCGGTCAGAATCCCGGCGGTCAGAATACCATCGCCGGGATCCCGACCACCACAGGTTCTATTCCCACTCCATGGGTGTCATGGACACCCAGGAGTGGGAATAGCTGTGGCGTCACTGCCGGCATTCTGGCGGTCGGTATCCTAGCGTCGGTATTCTGACTGCCGGGATCATGACTACATCCCATCAAAATTACTGGAAAGGAATGTTATTGAGGTTAATAATACTGTAGCAACAAAAATAGGCTCAAATTACATGATTTTAGAAGTTTTTAGCAATTTTTTTTTTCGGGCAGAGGAATACAGATCCAAACCCAAAACACAAAATTAAAATTGACCAAAAAACCAAAACTGAGGGGTTGACGCAAATCTCTAGTTTATTCTAATGTGCCATCTAAGACACAATTTCTTTCTGAAGCAAAAAAACATGCAGTCCAATGTACTTGTGTAAACTAAGGAATATTATAAAAAATAAACAAAAGGTTATTCCCTGTGAAACAAACAGATCTTTAAACACGAAAATTGCCCTGAGGAATCTAGAAATAAGGGAGGTAAGATACTATTCCTCACAGTACCAGATAATAAATCTATTTTACATTCCCTGTCTTATTCATAAATTTTAGTTTAATATGAACATAACCCCAGGAATCTGTGTCTGTGATAATATCTCTGGGTATATGGGAATTCCCTGTAACACATAAAAACTTGGGGAGGAGTCCACTCTGGATCTTCACTACTGTCTACTACATTATGTGACTAATTCAGGTCCGATCGCAAATCACGATCCAACCGGAATTATTACATGCGGGGGAAGGGGGGATGGGGTGGCAACAACGCTCCATTTCTAGGGCTGAGATGGAGCGTTGCAGGGGCGGTGTGGCACATCACGGTGGCTGAGTGACGTCACACACAGCTGCCGCAATCAAGAACATGGCCTCCTGTGGGCGCAGCATGAGATCCAAAGGATTGCAAATTCTGCTAATTAGCAGATTTTGCAATCCTTACTGAATTAGGCCCTATATCTTATATCAGGGGTAGGCAGACTACTTTGAAAGCTGAAAAGCTTTTGTGATCTACCTAGGTGGGATAATAGTATGCGCCGCAGGCGTGTGCCCAAAAAAAGTGGGAGTGGTATAACAAAAAAGTGGGCGTGGTATAACAAAATAAGGGATGTAACCTTGCTGCACAGGGTGTAATGTCTCGCATTAAATAACACATTGGCCCCCACAGGTAAAAACCTCAAACACATATGCCCCCACAGTGCCAGATACACATATGCCCCTATGTGTGCCATGTGCCCACAGTGCTTGATATGCCCCTACAGTGCCATATATGACCCCACAGTGCCAGATACAGATATGCCCCCACAGTTCCATGTGCCCACAGTGCCAGATATGCCCCCACAGTGCCAGATATGCCCCCATAATGCTGCTCACCGTTTTGCTGCTGTGTGGAGAGCGCAGCGCGCGCCTCTCCTGCCTGCCACCCTGCCCCTGAGTGTGGTCTCCGGCGGTGACGGCAGTGTGTATATCTCAAATCAGGCGCCGGTCCGCGAGCTCTGATTGGCTAACAATCCGGCACCTGATTTGAGCTATACACTCCGCCGTCACTGCCGGAGACCAGGCTGAGGAACAGGACGGCAGGCAGGAGAGGCGCGCGCTGCGCTCTCCTCGCCTCTTGTGGATGGGCGGCGGATCGCGATCGATTGTTTGGCCACCCCTGTCTTATATATTAGTGCTCCCAGGCTCTGGGCCTAATTCAGACCTGATTGCTGTGCTGCAAATTTGAGGAGGTCGGTGATTAGATAGTCGCCACCCAGGGAGAGTGAAAACCCGCCCCGTGCAAGTGTGCGAATGCATGTGTACGCCGTGCAAAAATTCCGCCGGACAGCTGCAAATCCGTTCGCAACTCACCAACTAATGATTTTTTTGACGTGTGTGCATAGCCCAGGACTTACTCCCAGAAAATGCTTGGGAACCCCTGCGTTTATCCTGACACTCCCAGAAAACGGGCAGTAACCACCCCCAAATGTCCGCTTCCTGTCAATCACCCTGCATAAGCTGTGCGATCTAAATTTTCACACCATTCTGTCGCTTTTCGCGCTCTTACCTGCGTATTACGGTGCATATGCACGTGCATTCATTCCATAATCGGCCGCTGTGTGAATTCGCACAACAGCGATCAGGTCTGAATCGGAGCCTGGGCCCTCAAGGCACACTAACAGTCCAGATATTAAAAAGATCCATGCTAAAGCACAGGTGACTTAATTAATAATAATAATAATAATAATTTTATTTATATAGCGCTCTGTCTCCAATAGGACTCAAGGCGCTTAACAGACACATGGCATAATATAGTACAGAAAATAATGAAGTACAGAAACACTTTTCATAAAATACAGAAGCATGTAGATACTAAATGGACATTATGGGAATGATTGAGTAAACAGGAAAGTCTTGAGTCTACTTTTGAAGGATTCTATAGTTGGGGCCTCTCGCACTGTGCGGGGGAGTGAGTTCCATAGAGTCAGAGCCGCATGATTAAAGCTCTACCCTCAGATAATTTACGGGAGATTCTAGGTACTGCTAAAAGTCCTTTATCTACAGATCGCAGTAATGGAGTGGGGCAGTATGGGGTCAGAAGCTGCTTCAGGTACCTTGGGCCCTGGTCATGTAATGCTTTGAAACTCAGTAAGCCAATCTTGAAGATGATTCGCCATCTTACAGGCAGCCAGTGAAGGGAGTAGAGTATGGGTGTTATGTGGCTAGAGCGGGGCTGGTTGGTTAACAGCCTGGCAGCTGTGTTTTACACCAGCTGTAAGCGGTGCAATTCTTTTGCTGGGAGACCAAGGTAGACGGCATTGCAGTAGTCTAATCGAGATGATACAAATGCATGTATGACTTTTGGCAGATCTTCTGAGGGAATTAAGTGCTTGATTCTGGCTATGTTCCTCAGGTGAAAGAATGAGGATTTGATTGAGGCTGATATCTGATGTTTAAGTGTCAAGCCACCATCCAGGACAACGCCAAGATTCCACACACGATCAGTGGTTTGTAATTCTGAATCCCCAAGTGTAAGTCCAGTTGGTTGGCTATGCTGCAGTCTTGTCCTTTGATGTTGCGGTCCTATCAGAAGGACCTCTGTTTTATCCGGGTTCAGCCGCAGCCAACTGGCACTCATCCACTCCTGGAGCTCAGCTAGACAGCCATTTAGGGTTGCTATTGGGTTGTCAGTGCCCTGAGCAAAGGACAAATACAGTTGTGCATCATCTGTATAGCAGTGGTAAACCAGGCCATGGCACCTGATTATTTCACCCAGTGGGAGCATGTATACTGCAAGAAGCATGGGGGATAGTATAGACCCTTGTGGGACACCACATGACAATGGCACTGATGGTGATGAGTATACTTCAGACGATACTCTCTGTGACCTGCCAGTGAGAAATTATTTGAACCAGCTTAAGGCTGTGCCAATCAGTCCACAGAAATGTATCTGTCGCTCAATCAGAAGTCCATGGTCCACGGTATCAAATGCTGCAGAGATATCCAGAAGGATTAAGATTGAACAATCACCTCTGTCTCTTGCCATCAGAAGATCATTTAACAGACACACCTGGGCTGTTTCAGTGCTATGTCTTCTCCTGAATGCTGATTGGAATGGATCATAAATATCATGGGTTGTCAAGCGAGTTTCCAGTTGATTTGCAACAACTTTCTCAATAACCTTTCCTAGAAAAGGAAGGTTTGATACCGGTCTGTAGTTGGTCATACAGTCGGGATCTAAATTAAGTTTTTTAAGAAGCGGTCTAACAATTGCTTCCTTTAGGGTCCAGGAAAAATGCCTGTGTGCAAAGAGCATTGACCAATTTTTTGCAAAGACAGTTCATACAGTATTATATCCAAACAACCTATTAGAAGCTTGGTTGAGGCAGGGTCCAGATCACAGGTGGTGGGACGCAAAATCCGAGCAATTTCAGCAATGTCCTTTACATCCACTGGGTCAAAGCTGGTCCATAAAGGTAGGTGGCTTTTATTGGCAGGCTTTGTAGTTTGGCACTCCTTTGATGGAAATGTGGAGATTCCAGCCCGGATGGTGGATATTTTATCTGCAAAGAAGTTTGCACACTTGTTGCATCTTGATTATACCATCTGTGCACAAGCATGGATATCCTTAAATCTTGGACTGTTAAAGTGTCTTGAGAACCGCGTTTTGGGAACCACTGTTATATATATTTGGAGTTGTACCAACATTAAGGGAATATCTGCCAAATCATAGGCTTCTCATGCATCCTTGGTTGGTGGTGCACCCATGAGTCAATGGTTTAGATGGTATAAACCAGTGGTTTCCAAAGTGGGTGCTGCAGGACACTTTCAAGGGTGCCATGGATTGATGGTCCAGGACTAATTCTAATTATTTACTGTTCATGTGATAGGCAAAACTAGTGCTGGTGGTTGCCAATCATAAAATATGTGGACAAGCATAAGCATAGCCCTGTCCACTACCACATAAGCCACTAGATGACAAGTAAACACAATCAGTGGTGGCTCCAGAGGTGGGGCTGCAGGTCAGTTCAAATTTCAAATAGGAGAGCCACATCAACTGCCAACAACTGCCATTTCAAACTGACTCACTGGCAGTTGGTGTGGCTCCCCCATTTGAATTTTGAACTGAGCTGCAGCCCCACCCCTGAACACAATTGACTTTATTTAACAGTTTTTGCTGAATTTCCAAGTAAGAATCTTTTGGCATAGGGGGGTGCGTGAATTAAATGCTGATAATCTAGGGTGCCGTGATTTTACAAAGTTTGGAAACCACTGGTATTAAACAAAGATAGGGAAGAAAAAAGGCTCTTTTGATGAGGCTCTCTTAGGCAGCAGAAAAGGAAAATGCTACTTTTATGGTTACCAGCGGCAGCTGCTGCCCCTGGGCTGCAGCGCCATCCAAAGTGTGCAGAGACGAGCTGGCCAGGACATATGAACATACATGTGAAGTTGTATGCAACATATGTTCTGACTTCTTTCCCAGGCAGCCGCCTGTCTGCAATCTGCAACTCGTACTGAATAATCCTCTTAATCATGTTATGTCCAAAGGTGATAAAGCAAAAGAAATATAAATGTAGGTAATATGGACTCTAAAGGGGATGTAGTCATGTGACTGGCGGTCGGGATCCTGCCGGTCATTATACCGATGCCACTGAGCCCGTTGCATGGTGGGCGCAGCAAGCCTGCAAGGGGCTCCATTGCGCTCGCCACCCCCTCCCCCCTCGCGTGCATTCTAGTGGCCAGGATCCCTGGGTCGGTATGGTGACCTCCGGGATCCCAAATGCCAGTCTCCCAATACCAACCCCTCTAAAGTGTAGGTCTCAAACTGGGTACACACCTCTACAATCGACTGCCCGTTCTTTCGATTTTGATATCGGAAGAGTGTGTACTCACGTACAATCACGTTTTGTCAGAAGAAAACCGGTCGAATTAGAGGTACACATCTTCTGTGCAGTTTAATTTTCATCCGATTCGACATGACCAGGTCAGACCGAAAGTGCTGTGTGTATGCGCCTTCGACCACTCTTGCGACCGTTCTTACGTTTGTACCAAGGACCTAATTCAGACCTGATCACAGCAGCAAAATTGTTCTTTAATGGGCAAAACCATATTCAATGCGCTGTGTTAGACAATGGATCACTCTATGGTCTGTCTCCATTCCCAGAACTAGAGGCAGCTTCCCTGCTCTAGTGTTTTCCCTCCTAGTGTCAGCTCAGTGCAGGAGGAGGTGCTTAGTGCACAGTATGAGAGAGTTATTCCTGGGAGAGACAACTGGACTGAGGTGCAGCTTCTACTTTCCCCAGTGTGTGACCTTGTCTACCTCGCAGCCGTATCCTGTGTTTACTAAATCGCTCTGTTACCGCTGTACTGCTTCACATGTACGAGTACTGTGAGTTCCTGCTGCAGAACATCTTCAATATACTACAAGCTGTTATCTTTGTTATATGAATAAACCAATCATCCTGGTTAAGTGCCGTTGTGTGGATTAACATCCCTATCCGACACTGCAACACTTTGCCAACAGGTTATGGGCCAGAACTCCAAGGGGGTAATTCAGACCTGATCGCTAGGGTGCATTTTTTGTATCCTTGAAATCAGGTAGTCACCACCTTCTGAGAGAGAGTATTAGCTGTGTGCAGGTGTGCGATCGCACGTGTTGCAGAACTGCACAAACATAAGTTTGTGCAGTTTCTGCTCAGCCCAGGACTTACTCTGCTGCTGCGATGATTGGGGCCGGAGCGGATGTCAGAATCCCTCCCTCCAAATGCCTGGTCCCTCCTGCGTTTGGAGTACTTTTATTAAATATAGAGAAGAATGTACAGTACAGGGAACAGTGTGAACTTTACAAAGCTAAAAGGCTCAGAGAATTACACAATGTGGAAATTCGCCATGGAGATGCAGCTTAAGCGGGAAAAGTTGTGGGAAGTCACAATTGGGCCAGGAGCTGACCCAAACCCAGTTGAAGTGGATACAGCCATCGGGACAATAGGCTTGGCCGTTGAACAACACGTCTAATCCATTATCAGCGGGAAAGCATCAGCCAAAGACATGTGGGCACCTCTGCAAATGGCGTATGAGGACAAAGGTCTGATGAGAAGAATAAACTTGAGGCATATGCTTTATGGGACAAAGTTAAGTGCCTGTAAAGACATGAACGATTATATTGATAAAATTCTGTCAATCGCTCAGCAGTTGGCATCTGTGGGGGCACAGGTGGACAACGAGGACGTGGTGGTGGCAATGTTACAAAAACTGACACCTGGAATTCGATTTCCTGGTAGTAGTTTTGGAGTCTAATGATACCAAGTAGACGACAGAAATGATAAGCGCCAAGCTGCTTCAGTTCCAAGAACGTATTCCTGTCAAGACCCCACTGAGGGTTTTGCCTTATTCACAAATAGTACTAAGTCCAGAAAGCTCAAGTTCAAGTGCTTTATATGTCACAAGGTGGGGCACAAGGCCTCAGATTGCAGACTGAGAAATTGCAGTGGTACGCAGAAGTGTGACAAACCAAATGAGTCAGCATTGAATGTAGCAGATAGTCACAAGAAGGATTGCTGGTACATGGACTCGGGGGCCACTAGGCACTTCAGTTGTAATCAGGAATGGTTCAATTCACTGACAGCATGTGAACCCATTACAGTAAATGGATTGGAGACAAAGGTGGTCATTCCGAGTTGATCGCTCGGTAGCAGTTTTTAGCAGCCGTGCAAATGCTATGCCGCTTCCCGCTGGGAGTGTATTTTAGCTTAGCAGAAGTGCGAACGAAAGGATCGCAGAGCGGCGGCATATTTTTCTTGTGCAGTTTTAGAGTAGCTCGATACCTACTCAGCGCTTGCGATGACTTCAGACTGTTTAGTTCCTGTTTTGACGTCACAAACACGCCCTGCATTCGGCCAGCCACGCCTGCGTTTTTCCTAGCATGCCTGCCTTTTTTTCAACACTCCCTGAAAACGGTCAGTTGCCACTCAGAAATGCCCACTTCATGTCAATCACTCTGCGGCCAGCAGTGCGACTGAAAAGCTTCGCTAGACCTTGTGTGAAACTACATCGTTCGTTGTAATATTACTTCACGCGTGCGCATTGCGCCGCATACGCATGCGCAGAAGTGCAGTTTTTTTGCCTCATCGCTGCACAACGAACGATTGCAGCTAGCGATCAACTTGGAATGACCACCAAAGTCCTTACTGCTTCAAAATATGGGACAATCACAGATCGTCTAAGAATTAAAGGTGAAACAGTTATTACAGACATCCAAGATGTCTTGTTCGTGCCAGAATTAGGAATCAATCTCATTGCTATAAGCGTTGTGGAGAAAAAGGGTTACAGAGTCCAGTTTGCAGAAGGGAAATGTATGGTGCAAAATGAGAAAGGGACTGTAATTGCTTCAGCAACCCGATGCAACCAACTGTATGTCCTAGACACCGAGCAGGGTTCTGCAATGGTGGCCTCTGATTCAAACCAGTCGATGGAGCTGTGGCACAGGCGCCTAGGTCATCTGGGATATGACAACATCCAAAACTACTTGATGGAATGGCAACTGGAATCACTGTGAGTAATACTGAGAGATCTGTGTGTGAGAGTTGTATAAAAGGAAAGAAGACTCGCACCCCATTTCCTAAGTCTACTAGTAAAGCGGAAATACCACTAGCCCTAGTGCATACTGACGTATGTGGTCTGATGGAGATGGTCTCAATGAGTGGCTACAGGTATTTTATAACATTTATTGATGATGCCACAAGGATGACACATGTATATTTCATGAAAGCTAAAAGTGAAGTTGTCAATAAAATTGTGGAATACAAGAACCTGGTGGAGTCTCAGACGGGTCTGAAATTAAAAGTTTTGAGATCCGACAATGGCGGAGAGTATGAAAAGAGTTTTAGCACAGTTCCTGAAAAAATATGGCATACAGCATCAACTAATAATTGCTTATATACGCCAGAACAAAACGGTGTGTGTGTGAGCATGCAAATCGTACAATTGTTGAGAGAGCACGTTGAGTGACGCAGGCCTGGAAAAAAGCTTTCTCTTACGTCCTAGAAGATGCTGGGGTCCACATTAGTACCATGGGGTATAGACGGTTCCACTAGGAGCCACTGGCACTTTAAGAGCTTGAGAGTGTGGGCTGGCTCCTCCCTCTATGCCACTCCTACCAGACTCAGTTTAGAAAATGTGCCCGGAGGAGCCGGTCACAGCTAGGGGAGCTCCTAGAGCTTCTTTAGTTTTATTATTTTTTCTAAGAGTTAGTTAGGCACAGGGAGGCTGCTGGCAACAGCCTCCCTGCTTCGTGGGACTAAGGGGGGGGGGGGGGGGGGTGGAGTAGTGTCCGCCCTGAGGGGTTTTGAGCCACTATCTCTGCTGACAGGACATTAGCTCCTGAGGGTGTTGATCGACAGCCGCCCCAGGCAACCGCTCACTCCCGCAGCATGCTGCCACCCCCTTACACAGCCAGAAGATTTCGGTGGCGAGTGAGTCACCGGCCTCCCTGGCAAGCAGGGAGCCGGTGTGAAGATGGCGGCAACAGGGTGGGAGCGCAGTACTAACTGCACTCCGGGGCTCAGCAGTACATAGTGCGGCCCTGTGAGGGGTGCCCTGAGCCAGCGCCTATACCCTACACTGGCCAGCAAGCCTGTCAGGGACCCCGGGTGCACTGCCAGCAGAAATCCTCAGGCCAGTACAATATAAAGAAGAGCGGTAAGCAGCGCAGACGCTGACAGGGAGAGCTGTCCCTCCAAGCAACTCCAGCTATCCTGTGCGGTACCAGGGGGTTGTAGAAGGGGGGGGGGGGGGGGAGGCTGTGTAAATACTGTGTAGTCTATTAAGGTGCACAGTAAGCGCTGGGTAGTTGTGTTATATCTACCTCAGGAAGCGCTGTGTGTGGGTTGGCTCCAATATCTGTGTTTCTCTGTGGCATACTTGGGGGGAAACTTTGTAGTTAATTCTGTGTGTGTGTGTGTGTGTGTGTGTGTGTGTGTGTGTGTGTTTATTATCTCCCATAGCCACGTCCAGAGACTCTGTGTCATATGCTGCAGAGGATGTTTCCTCTCAGGAAGGATCCATTCCATGTACACAGGAATGTACTGTCTTGTCTCAGATCCCTATTATTGAACCTTAGTGGTTAACATCCATTAAGGGAATGATCTCTCAGATTTCTACTAGGGTAGCACATACTGAGACTGAAACTCAGGTGTTAAAGAATTCTATGGCAGTTTGTACAGGCTCTGTTCCTATTCCGGCAAAATCCCCTAGCATGTTCCCACAGAAACGTGCACTTGCCCAGATTATCCAAGATGACATGGATACCAACTTTGATACAGCAGACAGTGATGGGGACGTGCTGAGGGGGGCGGCATCCCTTGCGAAGGGGTTGCAGCTCATGACTGAGGCCAGTAGAGATGTGTTAAACATTACTGACACTCCACCTGAGCAGGTTGAGGAGGCTTTCTTCACTGACAATAAGAAAGCCTCGCTGACCTTCCCTGCGTCTAAAGAATTAAACGCTATATTTGAAAAATCCTGGGAAAACCCAGAGAAAAAATTCCAGATACCCAAAAGGGTTCTGCTTTCTTTTCCCTTCCCTGAGGAGAATAGAAAAAAATGGGAAAACCCACCCACAGTTGACGCTTCTGTCTCCAGACTGTCAAAAAAAGTGATTTTACCTGTCCCTGGATCTACCGCGTTAAAAGAACCGGCGGATCGTAAGATTGACACTACGCTCAAATCCATATACACTGCTTCAGGAGTGACGTTAAGGCCTACTATTGCCTGTGCATGGATTTCTAAAGCCATAGTAAAGTGGTCAGGCACATTACTAGAGGGTTTGGATACATTGATAGAAGTGACATTGAATTGTTTTACGTAACATACAGGATTCTGAGGGGTTCATGGTGGAATCCATGAAGGACCTGGGTATGCTGACTACACGGATATCTTCCATGTCGGTCTCAGCTCGCAGGGGACTCTGGCTACGCAAAAGGTCGGCAGATGCGGAATCCAGGAGAAGTGTGGAGAACCTACCCTACACAGGTCATGCTCTATTTGGGGAGGCATTGGATGCGTGGATTTCCACAGCAACCATGGGTAAGTCCCCTTTCCTTCCCTCTGCTACACCTTCTACGAAGAAACCATTTTCTTCAGCTGTGTCACAGTCCTTTCGGACCACTAAGGCAAAAAAGTCCAAACCTCCTGCCACCTACTTTAGAGGTGGTCGGGCAAAATCCAAAAAGCCTGCACCTGCAGGCTCCCAGGACCAGAAACCTGCTTCTGGTTCCTCAAAGTCCTCAGCATGATGGTGGACCACACAGCTTGGAGGACGGTCTGGTGGGTGCGAGATTCAGATGTTTCAGCCACGTCTGGGGGTCGTCCGGCCTGGATCCATGGGTACAGGATATTGTGTCCCAGGAGTACAGACTGGAGTTTCAAGAACTCCCGCCTCACTGATTCTTCAAATCAAGCTTGCCCACCTTGCTGACAGACAGGGCTATCCTACAGGAAGCCATCCAAATAGTCACAGGTCATTGTTCAAGTTCCACCTCATATGCAAAACAAGGGTTATTATTCAAACCTTTTCGTGGTACCGAAACCGGATGGTTCGGTCAGACCAATTTTGAACTTGAAATCGCTGAACCCTTACCTGAAGTTGTTCAAATTCAAAATGGAGTCTCTCAGGGCAGTGATCTCATGTCTGGAGGAGGGAGACATTCTGACTTGGCTGCCACACCAGGCTTATCTCAGATTTGCACTGTTAGATAGCCACTATCAATTTCAGGCGCTGCCAATCGGCCTCTCCACAGCACAGAGGGTGTTCACCAAGGTGATGGCAGAGATGATGGTTCTTCTCTGCAGACAGGGGGTGAACATAATCCCATATCTGGACGATCTGCTGATAAAGGCATCATCCAGGGAGATGTTGTTGCAGTCCATTAGTCTCACGACTCGTCTGCTCAGGGAATCACATTTGGGGCCGACAAGGAGATTGTCTTTTCTGGGAATGATCCTCGACACGGAAGTGCAGAGGGTGTTTCTGCCAGAGGAGAAAGCGTTGGTGATTCAAACAATGGTCCGTGACATCCTGAAGCCAGCCCGGGTATCGGTTCATCAGTACAATCGCCTTCTGGGAAAGATGGTTGCCTCTTACGAGGCTCTACAGTACGGAAGGTTTCATGCTCGGTCCTTCCAACTGAATCTCCTGGACAAGTGGTTGGGATCTCATCTACACATGCACCAGAGAATCCATCTGTCGCCGAAAGCCAGGATTTCACTCCTCTGGTGGCTGCAACTACCTCACCTTCTGGAAGGCCGCAGGTTCGGGATTCAGGATTGGATCCTTCTAACCATGGATGCAAGTCTCCAGGGCTGGGGCGCAGTCACTCAGGGGGAATCCTTCAAAGGAAGGTGGTCAGGCTTGGAATCCAGTCTTCCAATAAACATTCTGGAACTAAGAGCCATCTACAACGGTCTTCTCCAAGCGGGCCATCTTCTACGAGATCAAGCCATTCAAGTGCAGTCGGACAATGTAACGACGGTGGCCTACATAAACCGACAGGGTGTAACGAAGAGCAGAGCTGCAATGTCAGTGGTAACAAGAATCTTCCTCTGGGCAGAAAAACACGCATTGGCACTGTCAGCAATCTTCATTCCGGGAGTAGACAACTGGGAAGCAGACTTCCTCAGCAGACACGATCTCCATCCAGGAGAGTGGTGCCTCCATCCGGAGGTGTTCACAGAGGTGACAGATCTTTGGGGTGTACCTCAAATAGACATGATGGCCTCCCATCTCAACAAGAAGCTTCAGAGGGTGGGCGTGACCTGGAGGCTGATCAAGCAGGCTGCACTTTATATGAGCTCCCAGGGACCTGGGAGTTTTTACTACTTCAAACAGCCTCCTCGCGTCTGTTTTTCACATTGTATGCTCTGGCCAGTAATATCTATTAGTGGTGCTAGCAGTGAGTTGGTGCTGCGGAGTCGGGGAGCCGGTTTCCTGGCTCCCGCGGATTGCGGCCTACTCACTGCCTTGAAGCCGGGGCCTCAATTTCGGACCTTCCCCCCGCCGCGTGGTTAGCTCCCCCGGGACGCCTGAGGAAACTTCCTGGACCTTGCCCCCTGCCAGGGGCCCCCTCGAGCCTGCACAGTATACCTTACCGAGCAGCAGAAGTGACCCGGGACCTGACTGAAGCCGGACCGGGTGCTCCGGAGCCCCGGCGGCCATCTTTGTTCCTGGACAGTGGAGTGGGATTGGACGAGAACCCGGCGGAGGTGTCCAGCGGCGTTCGGGTGTGCTCAGCCCGGCGCCCCAGCCTGCATAAGGTGATCGCCCCCTCCCGCTTCCACTCCTCACGAGCTGTGCGGGCGGCCCCTCCTATCTGTGTTCAGTGGCTCTCTGGGGTTGCCCCCCCGTACCCCTGGAGTCTCCCCCCGCTGCTCTGCTGATTCCACCGCAGCCCACACAACACCTTCCCGCCCCCTGTGGCGATTATTGTCAGCTTGGCCGCGCCCCCCCCCGGTCTGAATTAAGCGACTCCTTGGGGTTGCCCCACGTGCCCCTGGGGTCTCCCCCCGCAGACCCGCTGATTTCTTTACACCCCGCACAGTATCTTCCCGCCTGTGACGAACACTGTCTGGCTGGGGGCCTTTCTGCTACGGCCCTCGGTCTATTCCACATTTCACTCCTCCGGGCATTGATAAGGTCCCATCCGGATCTGCATGAGCCGGAATTGCGGGGGTCCTTCTGCTTTCCCCCGTGCAGGGCTGATCACATGGGACTTTGCAGGCAGGATTTGCCCACCGTCCACCCTTGCTTCCAGCTGCCAGGTCCCTCCTTATTTATAGAGGCCTCCTGCCTCCTCCATTTCCCCCCCTCAACTGATTGGCGTGCCGTCCCCTCTCGGGGCTCCCTGCAATTTCGCCACAACCTGCCGGCATTGCTGCCCCATGCGGTGATGCTCCGCTTTGTGCTCTTGTTCTCTACTATCTTGCTTGGAGCCATCTGATGGCCATCTGAGCCAGGTCACAGGGGGTGACCGCTCCCCAGGAGCTATGCTGTTATATGTATCTTACTGATCCTGACACATCCTGAGCTAATTGCAAACATCCTCCTGCTGTCCCCCACGGAGTATGGGGCGTACCTCGAAATCCTCTAGACGGAGCAGTAGCAACCAACCTCGAAAAGTCATGAGGTCTCAAACGGACCTGAGGCCCTTTCTACATCCTACGACCTCCTCGCAGATGGAAAACCGTTCCTCTCCCCGCCCTCCGACATCTCCTTCTGCCTCATCGATCTCGAATACGGCTGACGATAGGGCCGAATCGGCGTCAGCGGGCGGCCGTGATCTCCGGGAAATGCTGACCTTCATGAGGTCCCTTCCTACCAAGCAAGACCTTCAAGATACCATTAGGTCTGAGCTTGCCTCCATTAAAAGCGAGATCTCACACCTGTCCGATCGCTTGGTGAATCTGGAAGAAGACCAGGAGGCTAGCGTTTCCTGTATGTCCTTGATGAGAGACTCCATCCTTGCTCAATACAAGGAAATCCATGCCTTACAGTCCAGAATGACGGATATCGATAACAGGGGCAGACGGAATAACATCCGCGTCCGTGGCCTTCCGGAGGACGTCCCCCAGTCCAGTAGTGGACGCTCTGACCAAGATATTTAACAAACTCTTGAATAAGGACTCAGACAACGATTTCACTTTTGATAGAGCCCACAGAGCCCTCAGGCCGAGAGGCCTCTCCACTGACCGACCCGTGACGTTAATTGCCGGCTCCATTATTTCACCCAGAAAGAGGAAATTATGTCCACAGCCCGTCAGTTGGATGGTATCGACTTCAATGGCTCTGAAATAAGCCTCTATCAAGATCTTTCCTGGCACACGCTCCAACAATGGAAATCCTTGAAACCCCTAACAGACGAATTACGAAAACGTCAGCTACGTTATCGTTGGGGTTTCCCTTTTAACCTCCAAGCCTGTTCCTCTGGAAAATGGTACGCCCTGTCCTCCCACGCGGACCTCTCCTCGTTCTTCTCTTCACTGGGTCTGCCTCTGTTGGTCATTCCGGACTGGGAGTTTCCCTTCCCTGATCTTCCTCTACCTAAACGAGCTCCTAGCTCACAGCCATGGCACGAGGTTTGAGGCGCCAAGATAAGAGCCCAGTTGACTGCTTCTCCCTCCAAGACTGACTTGCTGTGAAGGACCCCTCTGAATGATCTTGTTGTCCCTGCTTGTTCTACACTTCTAGAGACTCACGCTGCTAACGAAGTGTTGGACGGTATTCTTTTTCCCTTTTTTGGAGAGTTTTCACATATGCCTTGTGTTCAATTTCTAGCTACTAACGGATGTTCTTGATAATTGTTTAACCTGTTTGCTTATACAGGGCGCTGGGTGGTAAGGGTTGTGGATTTTCTGTTGCCCTTGTCGCCCACCGGCTATCCCTATTATTGCAGGTTTTCTCCTTTCTTTTTGTGTCAGTTCCAGACATGTTTTTCACTATGGTTCCTGTTGCGGTTCACTCCCGCTCCCCCCCATCAAACCCGCCTTTGGCTACATGCCGGTAGGGAGGCTGACGATGTTACGGCTCAGTCTCTCTCCTGCGGGTCGTTTGCTGATGTTATTACATTGTTATTGTTTTTCTTTCTTCTTTGTCTATTTTTCCATGCTTGCTCTTCCTTCTCCCTCTCCTCTTTCTGTCCACTTCCAGATATATGGGAATTCGTTTTACTTCACCCCACCATGAATTCCCCGGGGAAGATTAAAGTGCTGTCCCTCAACGTGCGTGGTCTCAACACGCCAGAGAAGAGATCTAGCCTTCTATGTCTACTAAGATCTGAAAGAGCGGATGTTGCACTAATACAGGAGACCCATTTTAAGAATGGAATTCGTAACCCTACTCTTACGAATCGCTACTTCCCCACAACATACTATAGTAACACCCCAGGTAGCAAATCCAAGGGAGTGGCTATTGTCTTCTCCAGAGACTTGCGCGTTTATGACGTTTCCGTACACAGGGTGGTACCAGGTAGGCTCCTCCTCTTGACATGTACAATCTTTGAGCGAATGTTCACTTTTGCAGCGATTTATGCCCCAAACCAGGCCCAATTGTCTTTCTACAATTCCCATCTCCCGAGGTTGGACTCTTTATTCCAGGGCGTCACTGTTTTGGGTGGGGACTTCAACTGGACATTAGACCCCAGCATGGACACGTCATTCCAAACCTCTAGATTTATTGCATCCAAGTATCGCCGTGTCAAACGCTTACTCCACACGCAACAGTTAGCTGACTCTTGGAGGACCCTTAACTCCTCAGGACGCGACTACTCCTTCTATTCACACCCTCACCGGGTTTACTCCCGTATTGACTACTTGTTTCTTAGCCATAGACATCTTCCACTTCTCATAGATGCCACCATTGGCTCTATCACATGGTCGGACCACGCCCCGGTGACTTTGACTTTAGACCTCCCCCGCGGTCCCCATAAACAATGGACCTGGAGACTTAACGAGTCTCTTCTTTACGATGCACTTTGTAGAGAGGCCTTAGACAAGACTCTGGAAGATTACATTGCCACGAATATTACAGACGATGTCTCCCACCTAACTGTGTGGGAAGCACATAAATGTGTACTCCGCGGCAAATTGATACAATTAGGCACTTACAAAAAGAAACAGAGGCAAGCCCTGATCTCCGGTCTTCTACTTAAGATCCACGCCCTCGAGACCTCCCACAAGGCATCACTATCGGATGAGACCCTTGTGGAGTTGTCGGAAGCCTGTTCACAACTGAACAAACTCCTCTCTGACAATATAGTCCATTCCATCCGTAAATGTAAACGGAAATATTATCAATGGGGCAATAAACCTGGCCGAGTCCTGGCTCATGCGCTATGTACCCAACACTCGGCTTCATTCATTAGCACAGTGAAGGACGACAGAGGAATCCCCAAATTCAAATCACCTGAGATTGGGGCTTGCTTTGCACGATTTTATGCCTTGCTATACAACCTAGAGAATGCTCCCTCAGATGCAGACCCCCATACTTCACTCCAAAAAATAAGGGACTATCTGAAGTCCATAGACTATCCTGTTCTCCCGCCCTCGAAGCTCAATTTACTAAAAGCCCCTTTCACTGGCCAGGAACTAGATCAGGCCATCTCCTCTATGCTGTCTGGAAAAAGCCCTGGCAGATTCACTATAGCATACTACAAGGTGTTTAAGGATAAGCTGATCCCCTTACTCCTTCGAGCGTTTAACTCAATTGCATCTGGTTCTCATTTCTCCCGTGATTCTCTGGAGGCCCATGTTTCGGTGATACCGAAGCAGGGCAAAGACCCTTCGGTCTGCTCTAGCTATAGACCCATTTCCCTCCTAAATGTGGATCTCAAACTCTATGCTAAGATTTTGGCAAATAGATTAGGTGCGCTAGTCCCTCTCTTAGTTCACAACGACCAGGTAGGATTTGTTGTTGGCCGGGAGGCTAAAGATAACACAACCAAAATCCTCAACCTCATCCATTTAGCATCCCACAGTTCTACCCCTACTATGTTACTATCTACCGATGCCAAAAAGGCATTTGATAGGGTCAGTTGGAAATTTATGAAATCACTTTTGGAGCATATAGGCTTAGGTCCCAATGCACTTACTTGTATATTGGCCCTTTATGACTCTCCGACGGCGAAGGTGCGCGTAAATGGCACCTTATCTGTCCCATTTACCATAAGCAACGGCACTAGGCAAGGCTGCCCATT
Organism: Pseudophryne corroboree; assembly: GCF_028390025.1. Classification (NCBI taxonomy): domain Eukaryota; kingdom Metazoa; phylum Chordata; class Amphibia; order Anura; family Myobatrachidae; genus Pseudophryne; species Pseudophryne corroboree. Next base: position 85,294,241 of record NC_086444.1, on the reverse strand, counting down.
ATCTCCATTGATCTTTGTGCTATGTATTGAAGCGCTGGCTAGAGCTATCCGAGCTAACCACGCCATCAGGGGTTTTCCCGTGGGAGACGGTGAATATAAGTTAGCCCTATTTGCCGACGACCTCTTAGCCATAGTATCCCATCCCACTGACTCTCTACCGCACCTAATGAAGGAACTTGACCTCTTTGGACAGCTTTCTAATTTCAAAATTAATTATTCTAAATCCAGCACTCTTAATATTTCCACCCCTGCAGAATCCGTTACGGCCCTTAAATGTTCTTTCCCTTTCTTATGGCACTCGTCTCATATAACTTATCTTGGTGTTAAGCTGTCCGCTAACGAGTCCCAGTTGTTCCTGTTGAATTATTTACCTCTTCTACAAACGATTCGGATTGACTACTCTAGATGGAATATGAAGTACCTATCCTGGTTTGGGAGGATAAATATAGTTAAGATGAACACCCTCCCTAAATAATTGTATGTAATGCAGGCCCTCCCGATCCGCATCCCAGAATCCTGGTTCCGATCTGTTTCACTTTTCATCCAGCAGTTTGTCTGGCAGAGGAAGAGACCTAGGCTTAAACGTTCCCAGTTAACTAAATCAATAGAGAATGGCGGCCTCCAACTTCCTTATATAAAATGTTATTACCATGCCATTCTTTTGAGTAGAATTATAGATTGGACAAGAAATCGCAAACATAAACAATGGGTGGAGCTAGAGGGCCTGTACGTGCAGCAATTCCCGGAGATATTCCCCTGGCTCCCCTCCTTCCCAAAATTGCCTCTCCCCCATCCTACTATAACTCCCACACTGGCCGCCTGGAAATCGCTAAGGGAACTTCCTTATATCTCTTCCAAGTTTGGCCCCTTGACCTCCTTTCTGGCCAACCCTGATTTTGTTCCAGGTGTTAACCCCGCCCACTTCTTACGTTGGGCTGTGGTGGGACTGTTCAGGGTCGGTCAGATGGTATCACCGACTGGAGTCAAACAATTCTCAGATTTGAGGGAGAAGTGGGATGTGCCCCAGCAGGACTTTTGGAAATTCCTACAAATACGACACTTCCTGGCGACTGGCCATAGACTTCGGAGCGCCGCTAGAGAATTGACTCTATTTGAGAAACTCTGTGTTGCTGTCCTTGACCCGACCCACGCCATATCCACCTTGTACAAAATTGTTTGCTATTCCTGACCGATCGCTACTCCATCCTTTGCTGTGGCTTGGGAAAGGGACTTGGCATTTCCCTGTCGCCTAAGGATTGGGAAAATATTTTCTTGAAAACCCACACGAGTTCTGTTTGTGTCCAGATTAGGGAGACTCAATATAAAGTGGTGACACGGTGGTACAGACATCCCTCCCTCCTCCATGCTATGTATCCCTCCTCGTCGGCGCACTGCTGGCGATACTCTTCCCCATCAGGCACCCTTCTACATATTTGGTGGACATGCCCTCTGATCCAACCCTTCTGGCGGGAGGTTGTACACATCTCCCAGGTTATTCTTAAGATTCAAATCCCGCAAGATCCAGCATTCTGGCTTATTAATCACTCCAATATTCCAGTGTCCCAACAGAAACATTCATTGTTGCGACACTTAAGTAATGCAGCGCGTGCTGTAATCCCGGCCATGTGGAGGTCCCACCTCCCTCCTACGAGTCGTGCTTGGTTCACTAAATTAGACTACTTCATGAGAATGGAGGACTTGCTCCTCTCATCGATAGGAAAGTCTCGTGAATTTAATTCCACGTGGTCCCCCTGGCTAGAATATTCCACGTGGTCCCCCTGGCCTACATGGCCACTCCCTTGGATAGCAGTTAGTTTCCCCATTTCTCTGTCTCATATTGCTTTCTAAGTGGTACCTCTTACTTCTCTTACCCCCCCCCCCCCCCTTTTTCTCTTCCCATTTCTCTCTTTTTCTTCCTTCTGCTTCTGGCTTCTATCCCTGATACCTATCGGCTTTCCGGTTTTGCTTCTCTTTTCATCTGTTATGTTTTAGATGTTTAAAAACACCTTTATTGCTGCTGAACATTGCAGCCCTTACGCAGACATAGCAAGATGCCCCTGCGTTATCTCATTAGAGTACCTCTTGCTCCTCGGATGTTCTGCTCTAATTGCCTACCCACCGGATATATATTGCCTCTGTTGGCCTCATTCTTTTCTGCTGGTATGCTACCCTTCCATCAGGCATTTGTACAATCAGATTTGTGTGTAGTAACTTTATTTGTACAGGTGTTTCTATTTTTTGTAATTATATTTGTGTCCTTTTTTTTCTTTGTTTATGTCCATTTAAAATCCTTAATAAAAACTGATTATACAAAAAAAAAAAGAAGCTGCAGAGGTATTGTTCCAGGTCAAGGGACCCGCAAGCTGTGGCAGTGGACGCCCTGGTGTCTCCATGGGTGTTCTAGTCGGTGTACGTGTTTCCTCCACTTCCACGCATTCCAAGAGTTCTCAAACTCATAAGGAGAACAAGAGTTCAGGCAATCCTCATTGCTCCGGACTCGCCAAGAAGGGCTAGGTACGCGGATCTTCTGGATCTACTGCTGGAAGATCCGAGGCCTCTTCCTCTTCGGGAGGACCTGTTTCAACAGGGGCCATTCGCTTATCAAGACTTACCGCGGCTACGTGTGACGGCATGGAGGTTGAACGCCAGATATTAGCTCAGAAGGGCATTCTGAACAAAGTCATTCCTACCCTGATACAGGCTAGGAAAGGAGTAACGTCTAAACATTACCATCGCATTTGGAAAAAGTATGTATCTTGGTGTGAGTCCAATAAGTTTCCTATGGTGGAGTTTCAACTGGGATGGTTTCTCCTCTTCCTACATGCAGGTGTGGATATGGGTCTGAGGTTTGGATCCGTAAAGGTCCAGATTTCGGCCCTATCCATTTTCTTCCAAAAACAATTGGCTTCCGTCCCTGAGGTTCAGACTTTTTTAAAGGGGGTTCTGCACATCCAGCCTCCTTTGTGCTGCCTACGGCGCCCTGGGATCTTAACGTGGTGTTGCAGTTCCTCCAATCAGATTGGTTTGAGCCTCTACAGGAGGTTGAGGTCAAGTTTCTCATGTGGAAGGCTGTCACTCTGTTGGCCTTAGCTTCTGCTAGACGTGTGTCGGAGTTGGGGGCTTTGTCTTGTAAAAGCCCCTACTTGATCTTCCATGATGATAGAGCTGAGCTCTGGACACGTCAGCAGTTCCTTCCGAAGGTTGTGTCGGCATTTGATATCAACCAACCTATTGTGGTGCCAGTTGCTACTGACTCCTCAATTTCATCAAAGTCCTTAGATGTTATAAGGGCTCTGAAAATCTATGTGGAGAGGACTGCTCAGACTCTCTGTTTGACCTGTATGATCCCAAGAAAATTGGGTGTCCTGCTTCTAAGCAGATGATCTTTCACTGGATCAGGTTCACTATACAGCATGTGTATTCTACGTCAGGATTGCTGTGTCCAAAATCTGTAAAGGCCCAATCTACTAGTAAGGTGGGTTCTTCCTGGGCGGCTGCCCGGGGTGTCGCGGCTTTACAGCTTTGCCGAACAGCTACTTGGTCAGGGTCGAACACGTTTGCTAAGTTCTACAAGTTCGATACTTTGGCCTCTGAGGACCTAAAGTTTGGTCAATCAGTTCTGCAGGAGCCTCCGCGCTCTCCTTCCCATTCTGGGAGCTTTGGTATATCCCCATTGTACTAATGTGGACCCCAGCATCCTCTAAGATATAAGAGAAAATAGGATTTTAATTACATACTGGTAAATCCTTTTCTCGTAGTTCGTTATCCTGCAGTGATTTATTGGTTCAGTACTGCTTTGTTCTTGGTTAAGTACTGTTTTGTTACTTGGTTAAGTAATATTGGTGGTCATTTCGAGTTGATCGCTAGCTGCATTTGTTTGCAGCGCAGCGATCAGGCTAAAAAATGGCAGTTCTGCGCATGCGTATGCGGTGCAATGCGCACGCGCGACGTACGGGCACAATGAACGATGTAATTTTGCACAGGGTCTAGCAATGCATTTCAGTCGCACTGGTTGCCGCAGAGTGATTGACATGAAGGGGGGGCTTCTGGGTGGCAACTGATCGTTTTCAGGGAGTGTTCGGAAAAACGCAGGCGTGCCAGGGAAAACGCAGGCGTGGCTGGGCGGGTTTGTGATGTCAAATCCTGAACTGAATAGTCTGAAGTGATCGCAAGTGCTGAGTAGGTTTTGAGCTACTTTAAAACTACACAAAATTTTTTTGCAGGCGCTCTGCGATAAAAACGTTCGCACTTCTGCTAAGCTAAAATACACTCCCAGTGGGCGGCGGCATAGCGTTTGCATGGCTGCTAAAAACTGCTAGCGAGCGATTAACTCGGAATGACCTCCAATGTTCAGCCGTTAAGGATTTTTCAAGCTGGTTAGCTTGGTTTGCATTGTATGTGTGAGCTGGTGTGAATCTCGCCACTATCTGTGTAAAATCCTCTCGAAGTTGTCCGTCTCCTTGGGCACAGTTTCTATACTGAGTCTGGTAGGAGGGGCATAGAGGGAGGAGCCTGTCCACACTCTCAAACTCTTAAAGTGCCAGTGGCTCCTAGTGGACCCGTCTATACCCCATGGTACTAATGTGGACCCCAGCATCCTCTACGGACTATGAGAAAAGGATTTACCGGTAGGTAATTAAAATTCTATTTTTGGGTGGAAGCAGTGTCTACTGCATCTTAAAAACCATGCACCCACAGTAGCTGTAAAAGGTAAAATTCCACTGGAAGCGTGGTCCAAGAAAAAGCCAGCTGTCAATCATCTCCGTGTCTTCGGCTGTAAAGCTTATGCACATATACCTAAGGCGAAAAGATGGAAATTAGATCCAAAGTCAGTGGAAAGTATTATGCTAGGATAATGTGAAGAAAGCAAAGGATACAGGCTTTGGGACATTACAAAGAAACGTCTTCTAAAGTCTACAAATGTGGTGTTCCGTGAGACCAATCACTGGAACAGTGGAACAAGAATCAAAGCAACAATGGGGGTCATTCCGAGTTGTTCGCTCGCAAGCGGATTTTAGCAGATTTGCTCACGCTAAGCCGCCGCCTACTGGGAGTGAATCTTAGCATCTTAAAATTGCGAACGATGTATTCGCAATATTGCGATTACACACCTCGTAGCAGTTTCTGAGTAGCTTCAGACTTACTCGGCATCTGCGATCAGTTCAGTGCTTGTCGTTCCTGGTTTGACGTCACAAACACACCCAGCGTTCGCCCAGACACTCCTCCGTTTCTCCGGCCACTCCTGCGTTTTTTCCGGAAACGGTAGCGTTTTTCCCACACGCCCATAAAACGGCCTGTTTCCGCCCAGTAACACCCATTTCCTGTCAATCAGATTACGATCGCCAGAACGATGAAAAAGCCGTGAGTAAAATTCCTAACTGCATAGCAAATTTACTTGGCGCAGTCGCAGTGCGAACATTGCGCATGCGCATTAAGCGGAAAATCGCTGCGATGCGAAGATTTTTACCGAGCGAACAACTCGGAATGACCCCCAATGTCCCTCATTCAGAGTTGAATGCTCGCTAGCTGCTTTTAGCAGCAGTGCACACGCTAGGCCGCCGCCCTCTCGGAGTGTATCTTAGCTTAGCAGAATTGCTAACGAAAGGTTAGCAGTTCTGCTATTAAATATTTCCCTGCAGTTTCTGAGTAGCTCCAGACCTACTCCTAGATTGCGATCACTGCAGACTGTTCGGTTCCTGGTTTGATGTCACAAACACGCCCTGCGTTCGACCAGCCACTCCCCTGTTTCTCCAGCCACTCCTGTGTTTTTACCTGGCATGCCTGCGTTTTTTAGCACACTCCCTGAAAACGCTGAGTTTCCACCCAGAAACACCCACTTCCTGTCAATCAAACTACGAACACTCGAGCGACTGAAAAACGTTGCTCGAGCTTGGGTAAAACTACAAACTTTTGTGTGAAAGTAATTAGCGCATGCGCGCTGCGTACCATGCGCATTTTCCACCTAATCGCTGCGCTGCGAAAAATGGCAGCGAGCGAACAACTCGGAATGAGGGCTAATATGTATCGCTGGATGTACATGCAGCGGAAAGCGTGTCTGAACCTGAAAATTTTAATGTGGACACCCAATCAGGAAACAGAAGTTCCATGAGGAGCAATAAAGGTGTTCCATCCAAAAGCAGAGGCGTCATTCACATCTTGTACACCCGGTGCGGTGTCGACAGAAAAGGAGCGTGGCTTCATGACATGGATGGGACTTCACGGTAGGGGCTTTGCATCCCATCCCCAGTTTTTTAATCACTTGGGGTTTTTTGGAAGTGCGGTCTGCTACCAGCGAAGTTCTGATTGTGCAGTGCTGGCTCCTGCTCAGTGACAGAGCCGAGTGCGGCACATAATGTAACAGTGCAGCACTCGACTCCTGTTAGTGAGCAGGAGCCGGCATTTTGGTGATAATGTCAATTATTATCTTAAAACACAAAGCTATACCACTAGAATCTCTATTACCGTGGAGCCGCTATGGCCGCTAGACTAATTACACACACTACGTACTAAGTACGCTATTTGCGTACTTAGTACCGTATTGATACGCACTTAGCGTATCAGACGCCGTGCCGTGGGTACAACGTACACGCGGCGCGGACGCACACAGAGTGTTATACTGTAAACCTTATTAATGAAACAATGTAATGTCAAAGTCGAAAAATATCGTTATTCTCATGCCTTGTACTAACCCCATGCGCTTGCCCGCTGCACGTGCACATTCTCTCCCGTGCGTGCGCATATTGGCAGTTGCGTGATGGCGCCTTCACGGTCGTGCGCTCAGGCGCGTGGTATGTGCATTTACGGTAGAGTTTGTGTGCGTCTGGCGGGCGACTCGATCGTTACATAATTAATCCAAATAGTGTATTTTATAGGTTATGGTCCTCTTAATAATATCAGTGAGTTTGTTTAGTGTAACTGGTTCATGGACAGAGAGATCCCTCTTTACATGATACGAAGGGTCAGACAGGTTTTGAGCAGTTGTGTTTAGTATGCAACGGTAGAGTATATTATTAGAAACATTCCGGTATTGGTTTGAAAGAGATTAATTGCTCCTGCGAATAGTTATGTTTATAAGAAGTTTATGGACATTTACTGTATTTGCAGTTCATTATCCATGCGGCGGGAATCCTGAGATTCCCTCCCACCTGAGCAGTATGAAATAGTCACAACCCACCTGTTCGAATCAACCTATGACCTTTTGTTATAATGTGAAGACAGATTCCTGTGTCCAATGAACAATGAGATTGTAGGCCCCTTTGTAGTGTACTGTATGTAGTGTATATAAGGCAGCCAGTCTGGGCCAGCTCAGTCTACTCTCCACAAAAGGTTTTCATCACTGACTAACTTGAGAGCTGGTACCAGGACTGCGCAGCGATCATTCCCCAGTATGTAAGTTTTTCTCTGTAACCAACTTATTCTCTGTTTGTATTTGCCATACTCTCTCTCTCTCTCTGTTATTGTTACGCTGTTGTATATTGTATATTTTCAGTTATTCTGTTTAGGTGTTTTATGTTAGTGCTGTAGTGTATAAGCTGTAACTGTTTTCCCCTTTTACATACTAAAATCATCTAGATAAAGGTTTTGGAACCTTACAAGGTATTGTGTGTTTTATCATTACATTGCTAAGGGTAATAGGAGTGTCTCAATCGCTCAAGCCACTTTTACATAACGGAGGTTAATCAGCGTTACATTGTGTTGCATACAAGGTTTACAGTGTGTCATCCTGTGAGCCGCTCGTGTTCCTCTTGTGGGCACAGCATCCGCTACGCTAGTAGCGTAGCATTACGGTACTCGGACCGCCTATAGCGTGCTCGATACCCAGCGTAAGCCGTGAGCGAACGTGCTACTCATGCGTCTCGACCACGGCATAGCGTCTGCAACGCTAAGTGCGTACCCTTACGGTACCCCGTACGCCCATTGCGTACTGAGTCTCTTACCAGTATATAGTGAATGTTATAAGATAAATAATTTAACTTTATCAATTGGCGGCTCGTCCGTCCTCCACATATCCGCTCTAGCGAACACAAGCAGACTTTATCTGTCAGCAAAGGGCGGGAAGGAGTATCCCTTCGTATCCGTGTTGGTGGTGAGGGATACGGTAGTGCTGACTAGATAAGCGTCTGCATTCGCTACGCTGTTGGAGTGCTGGTGGAATCTGGAACCGGAAGGTAAGAACAGTACGCTATTGTCTTTTAAAACTGTTTTATTTCTGTTTGATACACATTGCGTACGCAACATACGCACACACCTGCATTTTCCATTTGTGTAATTTTCACATCTCGCCTTCCTGTTTGCCATTTATCATTGATAACGTGCTGAGAAAGATGTGTTGCTATTGGTAGTTAAAAGTAAAATTAATACGTAAGGGAGTAATTTGTAAAACACGCACACGGCTTGCCTGAGATACAAGGAAGTTCTGTGTGGTGTTCAGTAAATGATTACAGTTAAAGATCATTTACATTGATATAAACGTGTTACTTGTGTTACTGTGGACGTGTCTGGCCTGCGTACACGTGTCTCTAACAAAGGGCGGGACTAGCGTACGCAAGGGCCGACGCACGTAGCGTATATTACGCAACGGAGCGTATGGATACACCCACGTAATACAAATCACACGATAGTATTGTTTTAGTAGGCGATACGGAGGCAACGCGATAATAGCGCAAGTCACTCTCAGTGTCCTAAATTTTAGCATAAATAATCCTTCTCTAGTTGTAACTCCTTTGGGACTAGACTGTGATACTGAATGAAAGGGATTTCTGCGCAGAAACGAAAGTAAAGAGTATATGAGGTGAAAGAGTGTGTGCACATATATATATATAAGTTTCTCATTTTTGGGTGGAGCCACAGGAAATCGAGTTCTCGTGAGGTACATACGTGAAAGTGACAGCGCGGTGGCTTGGGAGGCATCCCTTGTTAACATATTAAAATAAGAGCATTAGATAGCAGACCAGGAGGTCACAGACCAGGAGGTCCAGAGACAGACCAGGAGGTCTAGATACAGCGGACTAGGAAGTCCGCTATAGATAGAGTCAAGAAGCACAACACCAGGAGGGTTGGTGCAATACCCATATAGGCCATTAAGCTCTGGCTGAAGGAATTCGCAATTTTCGATTCCACTGGTCGTTCCGCACATAAGATTAGTTGCTTATGTGCAGTACGATTGTACCGCATGTAATTGTGTGCATTAGTTTGTAACTTGACCCAGTACCATTTGCGTACGCTAGAGGGGTCATAAACGCTATTTGTACATTCTAACGTGATTTGTGTAATTTTTTTTATTTTAAGGGAGGTTCGCTGGTCACTCAGGAATTCTCCAGCAACTGATATTTACTGGGAAGGGTTAAGTGCTCTTCGGATCACACCCACACGTTCCAGTAAATAGAGGTTCAGGTTGCAGGGGCCCTAGGTTGAGTACGCCAGCGCTAAGGCAGTGTGTGGGCGTATTGGTCGACGTGGGCGAGTGAGTGGAGGTACTCGGTAAACTTTCACCGTCAGCCTACCCCGGACATCTTGGTTTTTGTAAGGGTTCGCTGAAGACCCTGATTTGAAGGTCAGAGGTAGTGAAAGCAACACCTGCAAAGATGGGGGCCAGTTGTTCAGGTAGGGGGCGATCAACCCTGGTCCAGGTTGATTTAGTAAACCAACCAATAGGGTCGGCAAGGTATATCATGTGTGAGAAATATGGTTCACACACAGAGGTTTTGTGCGATGAATGGGAAAGAATGACTGTGCATGACGGGGAAAAGTTCCCACGGGTAGGCAGTTTTAGTCCCGAGGTGTTACAAAATCTAAGGAGAAGGATATGTCTCATTAAATCTGTAAAGAGACGGATCAAATATTATGACTGTTTACAGTTATGGCAACAGGAAAGTGAAATACAAGCAGAATTAGCTTATACAGCTGACTCTCACTCTGGTAAGAAAAATATGGCAACGGGAGAGAAAGTGGTTACAGAGAATGGCACACTGGTGTATGATAAAAATGCACTTAGCAACTGTATTAATAATTATGGTAGTAGTAAATGTAACAATGATAAAAGTAAAACTGTTAAATGTACAACTGTTAACCTGTGCAAGTTGCACCCCATGTTAAACTTCCCTCAGGATTACAAGCAAGAAAGTGAGCCCAGCACGAGGTCGGCACCTTTTCCAGCAGCCATCATACAAGACATCCAGGTGGACGCGACCCAATCGGTAAAGGTAGTAGTCGAACCCCCTAACGGAGGGTCAGGTGAGGTCGTGTCCACAGGTACGTACGGTGTTATATATCACGCACAAACAAATGTACCTCATATTGTAGAACCAACACAAGATGATGTAGTTGAACTTAACCCTGTCGGGGTGATCGCAGTCCCAAATGGGAAGACTGACGCTCAGGGAATCATTCCCGCCAGGAGCAGTGCAATGCCCTGCCCCTGGTCCCAGACAGAATTAAGGACAATTATGTCTGAATTCCCTGATCCTAGGAAAGATCTAGTTGCATGTCAGAGGTTTATTAAAGAACTAGGAAACTCCACAGAACCCACCAACAAAGAGTGGCGGACAGTGCTGAGGGCATGTTTGCCTTCCAGTGTTGACCCTGCAGAATTTATTACTGATTGTAAATTAGACACAGAAGTACCTCGTACGGAGGAACACAATCAGGAATGTATTAAGCAGATCAACCGGCAGTTAGGAGTATATTTCCCAGCCGTTGTCGAGTGGAAAAATTTTTTCTCCATAAGACAGAGGGAGGGGGAAAGTACTGGCTAGAGACACTGGGATCACGGACATTGAGAAAAATGCACAGCATAGAGATATAGCGGTTAAGGTATTAATGGATGGTTTACAGGAAGTGTTGAGAACAAGGGTACAGACCTCTCTACCTAACTGGAGAGGTGTCTCGGTGGCTGTCTTGAGAGAGTCTGCTATTGACCATGAATGGAACATTAAAAGACACCTGGAGTCACAGGGCAGTAAGCAAATGACAATCAGTAGACAAGCCCTGAAAAGCAAAGCCACACCAGAAATTCAAATGTGATAGTTTGTTACCATTGTCACAAAGAGGGACATTTTGCACGAGACTGTAGAGTGAAAAATATACAAAAGTCATATAAAACCCCTAGGCAACGACATGAAAAATGAAATTGTAATCAGGTACCACATATGTAAAATTTTGAGCTACACCTATAATTTATGATCCGGAAAATTGGTCACTTAACCTTGATAGTAAACCTGAGGTTACAGGTAAGGATATTGGGAGGTAAGTCCCTTGTAGACACAGGAACGGCCGGGTAAACTTTGTAATTTATCTGTAAATGTTTCTTTTTCCCCATCTCTGACGTTCATCGGCAGAACTCAAGCATCACATAGCTACTTGGTCTTTGCAGAAGTCTATCTAACCCCAGTGTGACCTACCGACATCGGTGTGTCCTGGCCAGGCACAAAAGGGTGGAGTGTGGAAATACTGGTGGGGGGAGACTGCGCAAAGATACCAATGGATGTGATGGTGTGACAGCCTGATGGTGAACGGAAGATCTGACAATGTTTTTTTTTAACTGTTGTTTTAGGTAACATATATATGAATTGTTCTCTCTCTCGTTTTTTTTTTCTCCTCTTCTCTCTCATGTTCTCATGCTTTACAGATGGTATGTCACACATCAGTTAGACAAATGGTAATGCAAGATTTTTGCTCCTTACAGAAAGATCGCAGATTTGGAAGGAATATTGTATCACCAGAATGTTCGTTTGGAAGATTGAGAGACAGCACCTTTGAGATGACGACAGAGCAAGAGGAACAACAAGACTAGAAGACATCGTAACATTTTCCTTTCCCCTCAATTATTTTTTGTACCCCCATTACAAATTTCTCCTTTTCCTCCTATAAGATGGACTTGCCCCAAGAGAATGTGATCCGGATTTTCCTGTTGACCATGACGTTGACCAGAGCAGTCTGTTTCGGTGAGAGTACCAAGGAGGTCGAGAAAGGATCTGGAATGGGTTCTGATGACCAGGATGGAGGCGTAGTTTTCCAAGAGCAACATAATCACCGAGTAAAGGCGAGTATCAGAAAACGATCTGGTAGCATTGACAATAGAAGGAATTGTGAAGGATTGTTAGCTGAAGAAAACTGCATCTGTAGGCATTGTGACAATATAGTTGAGGATGGGTGCATCAAGAAATGTCAGTCCAGTTTTAATGTCCACATGGACCGGCATCCGTTGAGTGACTATCACTCCTTAGTGGGTAGAGTGTTAAACCAGACAGACTGTTGGGTATGCTCTCAAGTACCTCAAGGTCATAGCAAATCAGGACTAGTACCATTCCCTTTAACTGTAGGAGAGGTACTTGAGTTAAGTGGTGGGAGGCCGATGGACAAGAGGTTTAATATCTCTAGTCCTCCTAGTTTGAAGCTCCACCAATATCATGTGGATAAGTCCTTAGTATGCTTTAACATTTCCAATCCCCGAAAGCCGGGAAATTGGGAAGTGTCATGGAGTAATCAAACCATGACATTTTCATATAGAGCCGATAGAATGCCCATAGACACAGAACTTATACGCCACATAGTCAACAGTGGAAAATATTTCCGGTATAGGTACACTCTAGGAAGTAGGACCATGCGAGTTGGAGAAGTATCACCAGGATACTGTGCACATATCGTACAACCGGATACGTGTACTAGACAGAGGGGAGAGTTAGGGTTAGGAGATTTCACATGGAAAATTTGTAACATGGTAATGTCATACTCTGTCCCATATGTTCTCCCCGATGATGCATATTTCATATGTGGGAGAAAGGCGTATAAGTGGCTTGCCCCAAACTCAGAGGGATTGTGTTACATTGGAAAAGTACTGCCTGAAGTAATGACTGTATCCCATATCAAAATGAAAGACATTCACCGCGGTGCCCAAGCTCCTTATACTCACACTCATTACGAGCACGTCGTTAAAAGGCACCTGATAGAGAGGACAGAGCATCCGGCCTCTGATCTGATCCATGAATCCACCGGGATTCAATTCCTACTCGCGTTAGATATCACTCGTACCGCCAGAGGAGTGATAAATTATAGATATATATCTGCGCTAGCGAACTTGTTAGACAATATCACCGAAATGTATGATGACACGTTCAGGTACACTGGGAAAGAGTTACAAGCCTACAAAACAGAGCTGGTTCAGCATAGGATGATTCTCAATTACCTCACAGCAGTGACAGGCGGGTATTGTGTTACCCTAGCGACTCAGTATGGTGTAAAGTGCTGCACGTATATTACAAACAGCACTGAGGACCCGGCCGAGGTCATAGACCAAAAGATGGATGACATTTTGCAATTGAAGTGGGAGTTTCGAAGGAAACACAATCTCACACTCGCTACTGTGAGTAATGAGCTGACCAGTTGGGTGTCATGGTTGAACCCACGAAATTGGTTCTCTGGTTTAGGAGAATGGGCCCAAGGTATTATAATGGATGTAGGGAAATTTCTCTTGTGTATCCTGAGAGTCGTCATATTGATTGGACTGATATTTAGATGCGTTCGGGCTTTAACGAAGTGTAAAGGTAGTACCAGAGTAATGAGTCTGAGGAGCGAGGACACTGTAATAACAACAACTAATTTGATTTATGACCCAACGATAGAGACAATGTTGTGATGAAAATGTGATTTCCACGGTCCGTTTCTTTCACCCGTTTCTCCTTTGTTTTCCTCCAAGGTACAAAGACATCCGCTTGGAAGAAGAATTTGACAACCTCTTTTATACAGACCATTGATGAACTATGCCACAAGCCCCCAATATCCATAGTGACTTTAACTTTTTACGAAAGCCCAATACTTTAGAGACTGTAATTTTATGGACAATGGAAAAGCTTTTGCTCGCTATTTACAACAAAAGCACCGAGAGACATCAGACAACATGTACATCAAGACAAGACATCAGACAAGACCTCAATCGGTGACTGTTTATTTAAACTCACATAGTTTACGACTGCATTTATAACGAGTGTTTCTTATCTTCATCTCTACAACCTCCAGATAGTATCTCACATAGTCGACAGCTGATCCTCACATATTGGCATCCACATATTCTCCCCCTTCATGTATCATCAACTAATGTGCACCCCATTTGTTACAACCAAAAGCCGATAAGAGCTCGGTAGAGTTTGACAGCCCATCCACAGACCCTTGAGAAGGGATAAGAAGGATTCAAATGTATACTTCGCAATACCTCGAAGCTTGATTTAAAACACGTACAGCACGATGATACATGACCCCTCAAACATGGATTTCATACACACATGCTTTTACTGTCTCACTAGGTCATATCTTTCTAACCTTCTCCTCTCTTCCCTTACCCAATCATAAAAAGGTGTTTACATGATGACATATATTTTTGTTTTGTTTAGGAAGTTGCAGTTATTGGTGACTGCCAAAGGGTGGACTGTCAAAGTCGAAAAATATCGTTATTCTCATGCCTTGTACTAACCCCATGCGCTTGCCCGCTGCACGTGCACATTCTCTCCCGTGCGTGCGCATATTCGCAGTTGCGTGATGGCGCCTTCACTGTCGTGCGCTCAGGCGCGTGGTATGTGCATTTACGGTAGAGTTTGTGAGCGTCTGGCGGGCGACTCGATCGTTACATAATTAATCCAAAAAGTGTATTTTATAGGTTATGGTCCTCTTAATAATATCAGTGAGTTTGTTTAGTGTAACTGGTTCATGGACAGAGAGATCCCTCTTTACATGATACGAAGGGTCAGACAGGTTTTGAGCAGTTGTGTTTAGTATGCAACGGTAGAGTATATTATTAGAAACATTCCGGTATTGGTTTGAAAGAGATTAATTGCTCCTGCGAATAGTTATGTTTATAAGAAGTTTATGGACATTTACTGTATTTGCAGTTCATTATCCATGCGGCGGGAATCCTGAGATTCCCTCCCACCTGAGCAGTATGAAATAGTCACAACCCACCTGTTCGAATCAACCTATGACCTTTTGTTATAATGTGAAGACAGATTCCTGTGTCCAATGAACAATGAGATTGTAGGCCCCTTTGTAGTGTACTGTATGTAGTGTATATAAGGCAGCCAGTCTGGGCCAGCTCAGTCTACTCTCCACAAAAGGTTTTCATCACTGACTAACTTGAGAGCTGGTACCAGGACTGCGCAGCGATCATTCCCCAGTATGTAAGTTTTTCTCTGTAACCAACTTATTCTCTGTTTGTATTTGCCATACTCTCTCTCTCTCTCTGTTATTGTTACGCTGTTGTATATTGTATATTTTCAGTATTCTGTTTAGGTGTTTTATGTTAGTGCTGTAGTGTATAAGCTGTAACTGTTTTCCCCTTTTACATACTAAAATCATCTAGATAAAGGTTTTGGAACCTTACAAGGTATTGTGTGTTTTATCATTACATTGCTAAGGGTAATAGGAGTGTCTCAATCGCTCAAGCCACTTTTACATAACGGAGGTTAATCAGCGTTACATTGTGTTGCATACAAGGTTTACAGTGTGTCATCCTGTGAGCCGCTCGTGTTCCTCTTGTGGGCACAGCATCCGCTACGCTAGTAGCGTAGCATTACGGTACTCGGACCGCCTATAGCGTGCTCGATACCCAGCGTAAGCCGTGAGCGAACGTGCTACTCATGCGTCTCGACCACGGCATAGCGTCTGCTACGCATTAGTTTAGGCTTGAAAGGTCCCGAGGATGAACCACCCGACCTACATGACTGTGCTGCTTCCATTGAAGCTGAAACCTCTCCCAGACTTGACATGTCTCCCGTTCCCATACCAGGCGCAGACATAGTTTTTGTTGATGGCTCCTGTAGTAGGCCCAATGACAATACATACCAAGCTGGCTATGCCATTGTCACCCTCCCTGACACTGTGTTGGAAGCCCTACCAATACCTTATCAGTCCGCGCAAGCTGCAGAACTCATTGCACTCACTAGAGCATGTCAGCTCTACCAGAACAAGCCTGTTACCATTTACACTGACTCCAGATACGCCCACGGCGTTGTTCATGACCATGGGGTCATTTGGCAACGCCGTGGCTTTCTCGGGGCAGATGGCAAGGGTATCTCGCATGCGCAGCTCATCTCTGATCTGTTACATGCCATTACCCTCCCTTCTGACATTGCCATTATCCACTGCAAGGCACATACTGGCGGCAAGGATAATATCTCCCTTGGCAACGCCCTTGCAGACACTACTGCTAAACAAGCGGCCCTACAGCCTACTGCCCATTCTCACATGGCAGTCATGGCCCCTCCCTCCCTTGACAACGTCCATCTGCTCACTCAACTTCAAGCTGCTGCGACTAATACTGATCTCTCCGACTGGACTTACCCAATTCTGCAGAAAAATCCTAAATCAGGATTAATCTGCAAAGAGGGGAAACCCTGTATACCCCAGTCCAGTGCCCCTTTGCTCATTGCCCATTACCATGGTGTTGGTCACCATAGTAAAGCCACAACACTCCTCCTACTAACCAAGGATTTTTATGTTACTGAGGCCAAAACACTTGTGGACCAATATGTTAGCAGATGCATCACCTGCCTCAGGAACAACCCTAACAACCCTAATAAAGCGAAACACCAGCATCTTGAATACCCCACCACCCCTTTTACACACTTACAAATTGATTTTACCCATATCCCTGGCATAGGCAAACAAGAATATGCCCTGGTCATTGTAGATATGTTCTCTCGCTGGCCAGAAGTATTCCCAACTAAGTCAGAGGATGCTAAGACAGTAGCTAGAATCCTAACACAGGAAATCATCCCGAGATGGGGATGCCCATTGCAGATAAATAGCGACAAAGGCACAGCCTTTACAGCCAAAGTCACACAGGCCCTAGTGAAGGCCTTGCAAATAGAATGGAAGTTTCACATCCCGTACCACCCGCAGAGTTCAGGGGTCGTAGAAAGAATGAATAGGACCCTCAAAGACAAACTAAGGAAGGCCACAGGAGGTACCTTCCACAAATGGAAGCAAGTCCTCCCTATCATCCTAGCAGAAATTAGGATGACCCCACAGAAAACCCTAGGGTACTCCCCTTTTGAGATATTGATGGGTAGGCCTTTTCCCACCCCATGGGCAAAAAAACCGTTGATAATACAGGAAGGAGATCTAGAACTTATAAGGGAAGAGTATGTCAGGGCCCTCATAACCAAACTTGATGAGATTGAACATGATGTTGTTTGTAAAAATCCTTTGAACCCACAGGAACCAACACATCCTTTCAAAGTTGGAGACAGAGTCGTGGTAAAAGTACTCCCAAAGAACAAGACTCCGGGAGACTTCACCTATGGTCCAGAGACAGAAGTCGTTGCTGTAACCCGAACCGCAGTCCTGACAGAAGAGAGTCCCACCTGGATCCATGCTTCCCGAGTAAAGAAAATTCCTAGACCAGACCTAGAGGAGGAAACAGGTGATTCCAGTGAGGTACGAACAGGGGCGGACAGCCCTGACCTCCCACCTAGCGAAGACAGAAGACCAGAGGAGGATGAAGAAAATGCCCCCTATATTTACCCTGGGGACTACCTTGATAGCCCTACTGGCCCACATCCACCTCACAACATGTGAAGTTGACATTACACACACCGACGGGGTTCCCACCTTGTGGTATAATTCCTCCAACACACACGTAGCCACCTATGTCCTAGACTATTTTATGTTCCCCAAGCTTGCTGACAACAAACATTTCATACAGCAAAGAAGGAAAGCAGGGATATCCGAAACAGTTTATATTTGTGCTACTGATTCCTGGTGGGGATATAACTGTGACTCCTGGGGATCCGTGGGGTGGAACACGGGACTTGATTGGGGGTACAGACCATCAGACGCCTTAAACAGATGGAGTCAACCTGATGGAGTACCCCTACTCAAGAGACTGTCTATCTTTAAGATGGATGAAGGCCCGAATGCATACAGGTTCAGACTAAACATCCAACACCCTAGCAGAGCAGATAATGGTACCTATGTAGTTGGGATATGGTGGAAAACAGAGTACTTTAGCGCAAGACAGATCTTTTATTTATGGGATATGTTTAAACATCCAGCATACCAGTCCAGAGTCTCTCCCCAAGGTAAACCTTTAAGGCCTCATATTGCTACCTTTAAGGATATGGTAGCCATTAATAACCCCACTTTTGAAGACATCCTAGCCATTGAAACCGGTTTCTCTGACATTAATTTCTGGCTAGAATGGATGAAGTATAATGCTGCAAAACATAATATGAGCAATTGTTACGTATGTGGCAAATCTAGGCCCCACTTAGGTACAGTACCTTTAAACATTCCTTTAGATCAAGAAGGATGCTTCTTTAGCCTATACAATGATACTAAAAATAATGATAGTCAGTGTGAAATGTGGAAGAAGGAATATCCTATATTATTAAAAAATCCTAATCCCGGAAGTACCATAACCATATACCCCGGGAATTATACCTGTTATGTATCCAACACCACCAAAGGAAGGGATTTAAAACCTTTCCCACCAGGGTATTGCGCAGAAAGAAGGACAACTGTCCTAGTTAATCGAACTAGATCATTAGGCGACATCTACTATATATGCGGGGATATGAAACTTAGGATCAAATTGGATACGCCCTGGCATGGTGAGTGTGCCCTGGCCAAAGTCATAATGCCACTTCTAATGATCACCGAAGACCACCCCACTCCTTCCTCTAATTCCCCTATCCTTCGGAAGAAAAGGACACTCCCAGGAGGTAGTTTTGACCCCATGTATACATTGATGCTATAGGGGTCCCAAGAGGGGTTCCAAATGAGTTCAAAGCTAGAGACGAGGTAGCTGCAGGATTTGAATCCTTATTCCCTATAGTGACTGTAAACAAAAATGTAGCGTGGATTAACTATATATATATTATAACCAACAAAGATTTGTTAATGATACCAAAGAGGCCCTTCTGGGAATATCTGAGCAACTAGAAGCTACTTCCCATATGACCTTCCAAAATAGGATGGCTCTGGATATGATGCTAGCAGAAAAAGGTGGTACATGCGTTTACATCAACAAAGCCGAAGGATGTTGTACCTATATCCCTGATAACACAGGTCCTAACGGTAAAATAACATTAGCCATACAGAAACTAGAGTCATTATCAAAGGAACTCAAAAGGAACTCAGGTGTTGATAATCCATGGAGCCAATACTTTGGATGGGTTGAAAACTGGAAACAAGCCCTTATACAAATAGGTATAGTTATACTTATTACCCTTATTCTTGTTACCACTATTGTTTACTGTATTATCCCGTGCTGTAAGAAGCTCACCTCCAAAGGTATCGATAATGCTATAATGTACAATGGTGCCCTGTCCCATACTACTGAAACTGAGGTACCTGGCCCTGAGTCATACGCCCAGTATCTAGTCCACTGGCGTGCAGAAAGACGTAAGCTTTGTTAGAATCATATAGTATAACAATAATGATTCTAAGAGGGGAATGAAAGGGTTAAAGCTCGTCTCTGCTTCACATGTCATAGAATTGTTTGTGTTACAGAACTGTTTGTTCCAGCACATTTTTGCTACTGTCTTTGTCTGTTATCTTTTTATACCGTGTGCATAACTTTTCTGTGTGAGTACAAACTTGCCCATATATGTATATCCTTCCGCTGCGGCAGTTCCTAGCCAATCATGTTATGTTAACCCCCTTTTGTGTTCTGTCCAATTAGTTATTGACTTGGGACATACACGCCCTAAATCCTTTCTTTTATATACTTTTGTTAAACAAACAATAAACAGTGTGAATCTTTACTGCTTGTGTTTTGCATGTTACTTGTAGCATAAGGTTTACACTCACGGACGTCTAAGAGACTATCACATCGAGGGTTAAAGAATAGAGGAGTAAGCCTTACACAGACATAATGGCCCTGTCTCTGTAACACCAACAATTAACCAACAATGTAGCCAGTCTCTGTAACACCAACAATTAACCAACAATGTAGCCAGTCTCTGTAACACCAACAATTAACCAACAATGTAGCCAGTTTCTGTAACACCAACAATTAACCAACAATGTAGCCAGTCTCTGTAACACCAACAATTAACCAACAATGTAGCCAGTTTCTGTAACACCAACAATTAACCAACAATGTAGCCAGTCTCTGTAACACCAACAAATGCAACCCCCATACCCTCCGCACCACTCACCCGGCTGAAGGTATTAAACAGTCACCCATGTAGGCTTAAGAAGGAGTCTGGGACCTGGGAGAGCCGGGGAGGCAGCAGCAGCGGCGGAAGACATGTGCAGATCGCGGCCTCACACACCGTCGGCTCTGCAACACCTCCTTGTGCTCCACCGTGAACATTTTCCGCCCTCCGCTGCCAGCTCACTCCCGTCGCTACCAGCATGGGGAGGGGTTTCATGCGCTGGGTATCATGCTCGTTGGCAGGGGGTTCGGGGGTCATTCCGAGTTGTTCGCTCTTTGCCGATTTTCACTATACTGCGATTAGTCGCTTACTGCGCATGCGCAAGGTTCGCAGAGCGCATGCGCTTAGTTATTTTACACAAAAGTTAGGTATTTTACTCACGGCATAACAAAGCTTTTTCATTGCTGTGCTGATCATAGTGTGATTGACAGGAAGTGGGTGTTTCTGGGCGGAAACTGGACGTTTTATGGGAGTGTGCGGAAAAACGCAGGCGTTCGAGTTGCAAAACGCAGGAGTGGCTGGAGAAACGGGGGAGTGGTTGGGCAAACGCTGAGTGTGTTTGTGACGTCAAACCAGGAACGAAAAGGACTGAGCTGGTCGCAATGGCTGAGTAAGTCTGGAGCTACTCAGAGACTGCTAAGAAATTTCTATTCGCAATTCTGCTAATCTTTCGTTCGCAATTCTGCTAAGCTAAGATACACTCCCAGAGGGCGGCGGCTTAGCGTGTGCAATGCTGCTAAAAGCAGCTAGCGAGCGAACAACTCGGAATCACTCCCTCTATGCGCAGGGTGTCATGCTCGTTGCCAGGGGTTTCATGCTCTTGGTGTCATGCTCGTTGCCAGGGGTGTGTAATGCTCGTTGGCAGGGGTTTCATGCTCTGGCTCTGTGTGTCATGCTTTTTTCCAGGGTTGGTTAATGCTCGTTGCTAGGGGTAATGCTCATTGCCAGGGGTGTAGCAGTGCTGGTACCAGCCCGCCAGCACTGCTATCCTTCTCCTCGTCATGATGCAACCGCGTCATTCAACGAAACTCCGCCTCCCAAGCGGAGTACTATGGGAGGGAGGAGGGGGAGCTGGATAGGAGCCAGAAAGTGCCGCTAGAAACAGCACTGGTGTGGATCAATGGGTCGAACAGAATTAGGTCAACAGACAATAGGTCAACCCCATATGGTCAACATGTACATGGTCAACAACATAGTCAAAAGGATGACATGGTCAACTGGTCGACATGTAGACGCCTGAAAAAGTAAACAGGTACGAAAGGTCAGCACAGTGAAAAGATCGACATGGAAATAGTTGACACAAAAATGGTCGACACATTTTTTTTACATTTTGTATATTGAACCATTTAAAAGCCATTTAGTGGAATTAGTGGAAACGTTCTTTGCTCCGCTACCGCAGTGCTCAACACAGGTCACTATTCCCAATCGTAGTCCACGTGGATAATAATGTATGAAAAAGTTGAAAATAGCAACAACTTGTGTCAACCACATGTGTGTGTATACCCTTGTCATGTCAACCATTTGACCATTTCAGCTGTTACATGTCGTCGTTTTGACCATGCAGTGCATCAGATTTCTGTGCTCTTAAATGACCATCAGTGCTGCTTCCTAAAGTTCTCCACACCCACATTACTTTTACCCATTATGAAATGAACAATCACAATATGCATTGTACAATCACATCCATATACTGTACAACTGAGATGCACAGGTTGGGGCTAGTTACAGTAGCAATGCATAATCAACACTTTGCATCTGTATAAACCATATAAACCATGTTGTAAAGCAAGGGTGCAAATCATACTTAATCTACTTTTTAAAACTGCTCTCTGGAAGAAGCCAGGAAAGGAGAAGCATTTGGGCTCTTCAAGGGCGGGGGCAGAGTGTGACATCTTTAAGCACACCCCCTTTCAGGGAAAATTGTCCTGCCCCCTCTACTGCCCCCCTAAAGACAAACACATTACATTGTGTATATGAGTGTGTCACTAGAATATATACTGTATGCACAGCATCAGTTTCCCCACCAATCTGTGCACACTAGGCTGGATGTGTTAGGGACTCTTAACGTGGGCTGCAAGCTTAAATGTTTTCTTTAAAATATTTGCTACACACACACAGAGATTAGCAGTATATTTTTTGTGCCGATGGCAAATGCCTTTCTGTTTTGTATACATATATGGCATTAATACTGACACACAGCTGGTACCATGGCCCTCATTCCGAGTTGATCGCTCGCAAGGCGATTTTAGCAGAGTTACACACGCTAAGCCGCCGCCTACTGGGAGTGAATCTTAGCTTCTTAAAATTGCGACCGATGTATTCGCAATATTGCGATTACAAACTACTTAGCAGTTTCAGAGTAGCTTCAGACTTACTCGGCATCTGCGATCAGTTCAGTGCTTGTCGTTCCTGGTTTGACGTCACAAACACACCCAGCGTTCGCCCAGACACTCCCCCGTTTCTCCGGCCACTCCTGCGTTTTTTCCGGAAACGGTAGCGATTTTATCCACACGCCCATAAAACGCCGTGTTTCCGCCCAGTAACACCCATTTCCTGTCAATCACACTACGATCGCCGGAGCGAAGAAAAAGCCGTGAGTAAAAATACTATCTTCATTGTTAAATTACTTGGCGCAGTCGCAGTGCGAATATTGCGCATGCGTACTAAGCGGAATTTCACTGCGATGCGATGAAAATTACCGAGCGAACGACTCGGAATGAGGGCCCATGTACAATATGGGTAAAACTGAGCGCGGGCATATTTATTCACTGTATTGTTTTAAAATATTTTGCCTGGTGCTTTCATGGCAGTTTACAGTTAAGGCCATAAAAGGCCTAGGTGTGTGTGGTTCCCAATCCAGCCTTGTATAGATGTCCCCTCTGTATCTGGTGGTTGAGTACATTTAACTGTAATGTAATGGTGTGCTGGGCATATAGGCTAGGTTAGGGACTTGCAGAAAATTGGGGTTCCTTGATGTAGGGCTGCAAGCTCAAATATTTTGATCCCTATGCTTTTATTTACTACATCCCCACAAATTGGCAGTATATTATTGTTAGTGACTGAAGAACACTGAAGAATACCGCTGAAGAATGGATGCTGAGTAGTCGTAACTGAAGAACACTGAAGAATACTGCTGAAGAATGGATGCTGAGTCATGACTGAAGAACACTGAAGGATTCTGCTGAAGAATGGATGCTGAGGAGTCATGACTGAAGAGCACTGCAGATAACCAGAAAGTTCTTCTACGATTACGGGGCGCCCGGGGATGTAGTGATGTGCCCTGTGTCACAGGGCACATCAGAAGTGCAGTGGCGGGTGTCTGGTGCAGGGACCGGTTGTTTCCCTGCACCAGACTTACAGCAGCGACGGGGAGCGCAGCGGTGCTTCAAACTTGCCACCGTTTTGGCCGCCAACTGGAAGCGCCTGCATCACGGCTCGTGGGGTGCCGGCCAATCACAGGAAGGCGCGGCGAGCCAATCGGCACTCGCCGCGTCATAGGCCCCGCCCCCGGCATCTGACGTCAGATGCCGGGCGGGAACCGAGGGTCAAGACCGCGCAGAGGAGTGCAGAAGATGCCGGGCGGAAGCTGAAGAAGGAGGCCGCGCTGAAGAGCGGCGAAGAGCCAGACGGGAAGAAGAGGCAGCGTGACGGAAGAAGAGGACGGCGGACACGGGGAGAAGAGCTCCGGTGGCCGCTGAAGAGGCCGGAAGACGCCGGGCTCCTGGAAGATGATGTACAGCGGCGACTGGACGCGGAGGAGCGGAGGCGACGCCGCTGGCCAGGACGGGTCAGCGGCAGAAGAGGCCGGAGACCCCCGGACCAGGTGAGGCTGATCTCACCCCCCCTTTCCTCCCTAGATCACCAGGGATGGGCATTAGGCTCGGGGCACAGTTCAGGCACTAGGCCTGTTGCACAGTTAGAAGTTTTGGACGCACTTGATTTGGTGGTTTGGGCGTTAGGCCCAAGCTACGTTATTGGCGCTGTAGGCGGGCGTTAGGCCCGAGGGCACATAGTGGGCATTAGGCCTGAGTTTAGATAGAGTACCCCATAAGAGCGATCTGGGCATTGGGCCCAGATCCCTCCAACGGCCCCACGTTAGGCGGGCACTAGGCCCGTGGGAAAAGCCAGGCCTCCAGCCTGTGGATAAATAGGGGGCGCTAGGCCCAGTAAATAAGTGGTCCCCCAGGTGAATAAGGGTGGTACTGGGCACTAGGCCCAGGCCACCCCGAAGTGTATAGTAGGCAGGCCCGCTTGGCCTGAGCCCCATATAAGACAGTGTACAGGAGGTGGGTAGGCTGTACTGCGCTCACTCCCCAGACAGAAGGTACATACTGTAAGTAAACAAAGGGACAGCACCGTGGTAGTAACTGGAACTGTTATTGTGATTTGATATGTGTGTTGTTTCCGTGCAGGGCCAAGGTTGCTCATAGTTTGTTTGGTTTTGTCGCTCCACACACACAGAGCTAGTTTGAGGGCCCTGCCGTTATAGTTAGTGTAGTGGTGTTACACTAGTATAGAGTTAGGCCCTGCACGGCTGTTTGTTTGTTTGCCTCCTTACAGGGACCTGTAAGTGGAGAGGAAGATCACAGTGCAAGACTGACAATGGTGAGTAGCATCTGTGTCCATCTGTCCCTTTGTCTGTCCCCTGAGTGCCGGAATAGGGGTTTGCTCACGGACGTGAGAACCCCTTTATCACACTACGAGCGAGAGTGCGAGTGTGTGAGAATTGGGTGGCTGAGGTTTTGTGCCGGTGATGACCTTACACCCAACCGGTGAAGGTCGCCGCCACCCCCTGAGGTATCACCTTTTCCGGTGGAAGAAGGGTTGATACCCCCCTTAAGTTAGTTTACTTTCTCCCCAGTTCGTCCGTTGTCAGCTCCGAGAGGGGATCCCCGTGTCCGGGTCAAACTGAAGATTTCCAGGTCCGTTGAAGGTTCCGGTACCTGAAGGTGAGAGAGTGCGGCGCCTGGTAAGTGGTGAATCCACACCTGCACGGCAGCAGGCACTACACCGCACCGCCATCCTCTTACAGGGACGCCACCTGAGGTGCGGGCAACTGCGGAACAGAGGAACCTCCGGCGAGGGTGCAGCGAGAGGTAGCAGGAGACATTTGGAGCAGAAGAAATAACCACAGGGAATCTCTGAAGGAGCTCAGAGCTGGAGTTTCTACACTGGGCAGTAACTTGAATCACTGGCAGCATTAGCAACTGGGCTGGCCCCTTTTGTAAGAGGAATCTGCCTGGGATTGGCTGAGCATTCCACAGAGCCCAATCATAGGTTATAGTGACTTGGTCTCCAACATGGCTGCCCCCAGCGCTGCAGACACACAAGTGCACGTGTGTACACTCGCCTGGACTCCTGTCTCCCATGCCCGAAAGGCACACCAGTCACCTCTGCCAGCCTCGCCGTGCCTCTCCACGGCTGTGCAGCACCACCAGCAGTCGGACGGACAGACCCTGGACGCAAGCTTCGGAGGTAAGCTCTCGGCTCCTGACATCTATACATTTATGCAGGGCCAGACTGAGCCTAATTTTTTTGTTAAGCGATTATAGATTTTGGCGCCCCTCAATGGATATCGTGGGTGGAGCTACAACGTGGGTGTGGCATCAATTGGTGCATAAACTGGCTTAAAAGAAGTTGTCAAAGTTTGGCCTGTGAGGGTGGGTGTTATTAGAACACTCCAATCTATCATAATGGGGGTCATTCCGAGTTGTTCGCTCGCAAGCGGATTTTAGCAGATTTGCTCATGCTAAGCCGCCGCCTACTGGGAGTGAATCTTAGCATCTTAAAATTGCGAACGATGTATTCGCAATATTGTGATTACACACCTCGTAGCAGTTTCTGAGTAGCTCCAGACTTACTCGGCATCTGCGATCATTTCACTGCTTGTCGTTCCTGGTTTGACGTCACAAACACACCCAGCGTTCGCCCAGACACTCCTCCGTTTCTCCGGCCACTCCCGCGTTTTTTCCGGAAACGGTAGCGTTTTTTCCCACACGCCCATAAAACGGCCTGTTTCCGCCCAGTAACACCCATTTCCTGTCAATCACATTACGATCACCAGAACGATGAAAAAGCCGTGAGTAAAAAACCTAACTGCTTAGCAAATTTACTTGGCGCAGTCGCAGTGCGGACATTGCGCATGCGCATTAAGCGGAAAATCGCAGCGATGCGAAGATTTTTACCGAGCGAACAACTCGGAATGACCCCCAATATATGAAACTAAACAAACACAGAAATATACATTAGGAGAGAACACTGAATACAGTAAGTCATATCCACATAAACATTACTCAAAGGAGCAGCCAGGTTAGAATAAGAAGCCTACTCTACAAAATTGCCAGCCAGCGGAGAGAATTGCTGAATAAGGGTGTGGTTCATAGGGTCGACCACACTTAGGTCGACAGTGTCTAGGTCGACCACTATTGGCTGATATTAACTAAGTCGACACCCAAAATACAGTAGGTCGACACAAGCATTAGGTTGACATGAGCAAGGTCAACATGATAAAAGATTGACATGAGTTTAAAAAAAAAAAATTGTGTAATTTTCTTCGTAGAGTGACCGGGAACCCCAAATTGTGCCACGTGTCCCCTCGCATGGCTCGCACTTCGGACAAGGGTGGTCATTTCGAGTTGTTCGCTCGCTGCCGATTTTCGCTATGCTGCGATTTGTTGCTAACTGCGCGTGCGCTAAGTTATTCAACACAAAACTTAGTAGATTTGCTGGTGTTCGAGCGACGCTTTTCAGTCGCTCTGCTGATCGGTGAATGATTGACAGGAAAGGGGCGTTTCTGGGTGGTAACTGAGCGTTTTTTCCGGGAGTGTGCTAAAAAACGCAGGCGAGTCAGGGAAAAACGCGGGAGTGTCTGAGGAAACGGGGGAGTGGCTGGTCGAACGCAGGGCGTGTTTGTGACGTCAAACCAGGAACTAAACGGACTGAGGTGATCGCAATCTGTGAGTAGGTCTGGAGCTATTCTGCTAAGCTCAGATACACTCCCAGAGGGCGGCGGCCTAGCATGTGCAATGCTGCTAAAAGCAGCTAGCGAGCGAACATCTCGGAATGAGGGCCAAGGTGCCTCGCTCCGCTACTGCTGCGCTCGGCACAGGCAACCATTCCCAATTGTAATCCATGGGGATCGTAAAGTATGAAAAAGTTCACATAATTAAAAAACAAAAAATCATGAAAAACTCATGTCGACCTTTTGTCATGTCGACCTAGAACATGTTGACTTAGTGACTATGTCGACCTAGAAACCCTGTTGACCCAATGCATGTCAACCAATAGTGGTCGACCTAGTGACTGTCAACTTAAATGTGGTCGACCTAGAGACCGGATACCGCTGAATAAGCAGTATGCAGTAGGAGAGAGTTGCTGAATAAGCAGTGTCAGACAGGGAGAACCCTGTTTCAGTGATAGCATAGAAACTGAGGTAATCAATGAGCCACAGGTGGATGTAGTCATGTGACCGGCGGTCAGGAGACTGACGGTCACATAATCCCGCCCCCTCACAATCCAGACCAGACCAACAGGGACTTTTCTCTACTCGTGGGTGTCCACGACACCGAGCGTTCGCTACTGAGCCCGCAGTGTGGCAAGCGCAACGAGCCTGCAAGGGGCTTGCTGCACTCGCCCCCCAACACCCCCCCCCCCCCCCTCCACCCACAAGGATTCATGCATACCACCCCTAGCCATAGGATATGGACCGATGAGGGTGTCTTGAAGATTTGGGATTCCAGAGGTCATAGGAAAAGGGTAGAGAAGGTAAAAGTATGTTATCGTTAGAAAATAATGTTGCGGAAGGGGGGAGCTCATGCTTTTAATGGGGTCATGTTGTTATTGGGGAACTTGTGGAACAGACACCAGCAGTCAGGAGATGGTTGAATAAAGACCAGGGCAGGTGGTACTGTATGTGGCTAGGGGAACAGATTAGAAGGAAAGTATACATATAAATGAAGCAGGCAATGCAGTGGGGGAAGAAGTTAAAAATATTACCTTCAGGTTGGGCACCAGGTAACAGGGTGTAGTGTAGGTGAGATGGGGACATCTGGGCAGAGCGGTGGGTGCCGTGGCGAGGTGTGTAGGCGAGATGCGAACAGACAGGCAGAACGGTGGGTGCCGTGGCCAGGTGTGTAGGCGGGATGGGGACAGACAGGCATAACGGTGGGTGCCGTGGCCAGGTGTGTTGGCGGGATGGGGACAGACAGGCAGAACGGTGGGTGCCGTGGCCAGGTGTGTAGGCGGGATGCAGACAGCCAGGCAGAACGGTGGGTTGTGAAGTGTATTCCAGAGTAGTCCGGTGGCCATTTCAAATGTGATGCCGGTTCGCAAACCAATCTGAGCTTGCAGTCCGGCAGCCAATCAGGAGCTGCCACTCCTAAATGGCTGCCGGTCGTGAGCTCTGATTGGCTTTCGGCCGGCGCCACATTTGGAATGCAGGCAGGGCTGTCTGTCTCCATGGCCGCCTCATAGTGGCGTCTTACTCAGCCGCGTACCCAGCGTTGTGGTTAGGCCAGCTCTGCATATATAGCATTAATAATGTACTTGTACCATGTATAACATGGGTAAAACCGAGTGTAACAACAATTTATATGTGAAAGGTAGCAGATAGGAAGAGGTTGAGCCGATGCAATGAAGATGTTGTGTAATATGTATTTAATTAAAATATAAACATATAACCTTTACCTTAATTTTTCACTTTATCTATTTTCTTTCATCAAATATTATTACACATGTGTGTCACAGGAACAGATTACATGGCAGCTATGGCCCTCATTCCGAGTTGTTCGCTCGCTAGCTGCTTTTAGCAGCATTGCACACGCTAGGCCGCCGCCTACTGGGAGTGTATCTTAGCTTAGCAGAATTGCGAACGAAAGATTAGCAGAATTGCGAATAGAAATTTCTTAGCAGTTTCTGAGTAGCTCCAGACTTACTCAGCCATTGCGATCAGTTCAGTCAGTTTCGTTCCTGGTTTGACGTCACAAACACACCCAGCGTTCGCCCAGCCACTCCCCCGTTTCTTCAGACACTCCCGCGTTTTTCCCAGAAACACCAGCGTTTTTTCGCACACGCCCAGAAAACGTCCAGTTTCCGCCCAGAAACACCCACTTCCTGTCAATCACAGTACGATCACCAGAACGATGAAAAAACCTTGTTATGCCATGAGTAAAATACCTAACTTTTGTGTAAAATAACTAAGCGCATGCGCTCTGCGAACCTTGCGCATGCGCAGTAAGCGACTAATCGCAATATAGCGAAAATCGGCAACAAGCAAACAACTCGGAATGACCCCCTATGTCGGCAGTCTGGGACATATATGAAAGAGGTTGGGAATCCCTCAGCAGCAGTGTATAAGAAATATGCAAGGTATATTGGAGCTCTACAACACCACCTAGTGGCTAGTTTCCTTTCTGCAAATCTGTAGATAATAATTAACCACTTAATGGGCTAATATATATTTGTTTTTTTTATAAAAACTGCTCAGAACTAATTTTTTATGATTGAATTAGGTTAAAATATTTATCTAAAACATATCCAAAATGATTTTATTTTGAAAAAAAAAGTAATTAAAAAAAAAAAATAACTAGCAGTTTGAACGTCATTGGCTGATATATCCAGTGTGCTGCAAGTATGGCGGTACGGGGCGGTACGGCGTACCTGTAAGAAAATCCCAGCAGATACGCTGTACCGCCGGGCCGCCACCTTGCAGACACCGGGTGTTGAGGAGCGCAGCATTCGCTTCTCCTCTCCTGCCTGCGAGTTTCCTGAGTCCGGCAGCGGCGGCGGCGTACACTGAGCCGGTTCGAGAGCCAATCAGAGCTCGCGAACCGGCAGCCAATCAGGAGCCGCTGCTGCCGGACCACGAGCCCTGATTGGTGCGCGGATCGGCGCCAGTTCAGGAGACTGGACTGAGGGCAGGAGAGAGACAGGAGGAGCGCGTGCTGCGTTCTCCTCTCCCCAGCAGGAGGCCAGCAGCAGAAGATAGTGTCAGTCATGTGTATCTGGCACTGTGGGGGCATGTGTATCTGGCACTGTGGGGGCATAGCTGGCACTCTGGGGGCATGTGTATCTGACACTGGGGGCATATCTGGCACTGTGGGGGCATGTGTATCTGGCACTATGGGGGCATAGCTGGCACTCTGGGGGCATGTGTATCTGGCACTGGGGACATATCTGGCACTGTGGGGGCATGTGTATCTGGCACTGTGGGGGTATATCTAGCACTGAAGGGACATATCTGGCACTCTGGGGGCATATGTGTATCTGGCACTGAGGGGGCAAGTGTGTATCTGGCACTGTGGGGGCATATGTGTATCTGACACTCTGGGGCAATGTGTATCTGACACTGTGGGGGCATATATGGCACTACTGGGGGCATTTATGTATCTAGCATTGTGGGGGATTTGTGCATCTGGCACCGTGGGGCATTTGTGCATCTGGCACTGTAGGAGCATATCTGGCACTGTGGGGGCGTATCTGGCACTGTGGGGGCATATGTGTATCTGTAACTATTGGTGTCATAAGTGTATCTGGCCCCCCATATGTGTATCACGCCCCCATTTTCATTGGCCACACCCCATGTGGCACATAGATGGACGGATACTTACATAGACAGATGGATACTCACATAGACAGACGGAAACTCACATAGGCATGTGGATACTCATATAGGTGGGCGGATATTCACATAGGCAGGCAGATACTCACATACAGTGCACCCAGAAATTATTCACAGCACTTCACTTTTTCCACATTTTGTTATGTTACAGCCTTATTCCAAAATGGAGTGAATTAATTTTTCCTCTCAAAATTCTACACACAATGGGGGAGATGTACTAAGCCTGAAAAGTGATAAATATCACTGTGATAAAGCACCAGCCAATCAGCTCCTAACTGCCATGTCACAGGCTGTGTTTGAAAAATGACAGTTAGGAGCCGATTGGCTGGTGCTTTATCACAGTGATATTTATCACTTTTCAAGCTTAGTACATCTGGCCCAATATTCCATAATGACAATGTGAAAAAAGTTTTTTTTTGAGATTTTTGCAAATTTATTAAATCTAAAAAAATAAGAAATCATATGTACATAAGTATTCACAGCCTTTCCTCAGTACTTTGCGGATGCACCTTTGGCAGCAATTACAGCCTCAAGTGTTTTTGAATATGATGCCACAAGCTTGGCACACCTATCTTTGGACAGTTTCGCCCATTCCTCTTTGCAGCACCTCTGAAGCTCCATCAGGTTGGATGGGAAGCGTTGGTTCACAGCCATTTTCAGATCTCTCCAGAGATGTTCAATCGGATTCAAGTCTGGGCTCTGGCTGGGCCACTCAAGGGCATTCACAGAGTTGTCCTGAAGCCACTCCTTTGATATCTTGGCTTTGTGCTTAGGGTCATTGTCCTGCTGAAAGATAAACCGTTGCCCCAGTCTGAGGTCAAGAGCGCTCTGGAGCAGGTTTTCATCCAGGATGTCTCTGTACAGTGCTGCATTCATCTTTCCCTCAATCCTGACTAGTCTCCCAGTTCCTGCCGCTGAAAAACATCCCCACAGCATGATGTGGCCACCACCATGCTTCACTGTAGGGATAGTATTGGCCTGGTGATGAGCGGTGCCTGGTTTCCTCTATACATGATGTGACGACACAGCCTGCACGTTGTGTCGCACAGTGGTAAATGCCACGTGGTTACTTTCCTAGCCCTGGTCCTACCCATGGACTCCACTAATTGCTGATATGTATTTAGTTATATGCTAGGCAATATTGTATTGTATTGTGCTATTATTATATTGTACAGTTATATTTTATCTGTTATATTTGGAATATGTAGTTTATTTGGTTATACTGGGTTTAATGTGTGTAGTTGTTTATTGGAATAATTCTCTGCCAGGGGATTTCACAGACAAATAGCAGCTGGAATTCCTTGTTTGCTACAAAGGGGTTAAATCTGGCGGTGACTGGACACTATTTGATATTTGGAGGAAGGCTAACTTAATTAGCATCTATTGTTCTCTAGTAGACATACTGTATGTAGACATGTTACAGGACAACAACAGGTTTTAACCTGCAATGAACCTAGACTTTCTCCCTGCCATCTCCACCCCTTACTCCGCAGCTCCAATAAGCAGAGAGCACCATGCCTTGAACAGCCCTGGAAGGCAGGTCTACACCTGGAGGAATTGGTGGGAGAGATCTGCACAGAAGGTCAGAGAGAGTGGAGGTATTTCTGAAGTGCAGGAGCTGAGTAGGCATTGCGGTGCCATCAGTGACGAGAATCCGTGGCGAGGACACTGTGTGAGCTGGTATTCCAGGCCAGGGGACACTGAACTACTGCCGGCATGTACCATCAGGAGACCGCAGGCATTTGTAATCCTATACTGCTGTGGGGACTTAGTAAGTAAGATACCATCTTGGCTTGTAATTGTTAATGTTATAGTGTACTGTGGCCCTCATTCCGAGTTGTTCGCTCGTTCTTTTTCATCGCATCGCAGTGAAAATCCGCTTAGTACGCATGCGCAAAGTTCGCACTGCGACTGCGCCAAGTAACTTTACTATGAAGAAAGTATTTTTACTCACGGCTTTTTCTTCGCTCCGGCGATCGTAATGTGATTGACAGGAAATGGGTGTTACTGGGCGGAAACACGGCGTTTCAGGGGCGTGTGGCTGAAAACGCTACCGTTTCCGGAAAAAACGCAGGAGTGGCCGGAGAAACGGTGGGAGTGCCTGGGCGAACGCTGGGTGTGTTTGTGACGTCAACCAGGAACGACAAGCACTGAACTGATCGCACAGGCAGAGTAAGTCTGGAGCTACTCTGAAACTGCTAAGTAGTTAGTAATCGCAATATTGCGAATACATCGGTCGCAATTTTAAGAAGCTAAGATTCACTCCCAGTAGGCGGCGGCTTAGCGTGTGTAACTCTGCTAAATTCGCCTTGCGACCGATCAACTCGGAATGAGGGCCAGTGTGTGTATATTTACAATAAAGGGCATTTGCCACTTTGCTAAACGGTTTACCTGAGTGATCAGAGAATCCGTATCCTCACACATGACACCTGGCATTCACGCCAAAGAGGTCAATCTTTGTCTCATCAGACCAGAGAATTTTGTTTCTCATGGTCTGAGAGTCCTTCAGGTGTATTTTGGCAGGCGGGCTGCCATGTGCTTTTTACTAAGGAGTGGCTTCTGTCTGGCCACTTTACCGTACAGGACTGATTGGTGGATTGCTGCAGAGATGGTTGTCCTTCTGGAAGGTTCTACTCTCTCCACAGAGGAATGCTGTAGCTCTGACAGAGTGACCATCGGTTTTTTGGTCACCTCCCTGACTAGGGCCCTTCTCCCCTGATCGCTCAGTTTAGACGGTCGGCCAGCTCTAGGAGTCCTGGTGGTTCCGAACTTCCTCATTGGGACCTTCAAAGCAGCAGATATCTTTCTCTACCCTTCCCCAGATTTGTGCCTCAAGACAATTCTGTCTCGGAGGTCTACAGACAATTCCTTTGACTTCATGCTTGGTTTGTGCTCGCACATGCACTGTCAAGTGTGGGACCTTATATAGACAGGTGTGTGCCTTTCCAAATCATGTCTAATCAACTGAATTTACTACAGGTGGATTCCAATTAAGCTGTAGGAACATCTCAAGGATGATCAGTGGAAACAGGATGCACCTGAGCTCAATTTTGAGCTTCATGGCAAAGGCTGTAAATACATATATATATAAATCTCAAAAAAAACTTTTCTCACATTGTCATTATGGGGTATTGCGTGTAGAATTTTGAGGGGAAAAATTAATTTGTTCCATTTTGGAATAAGGCTGTAAAATAACAAAATGTGAAATAAGTGAAGCACTGTGAATACTTTCCGGATGCACTGTAGGCATACTCACATAGGTGGACGGATACTCACGCAGGTGGGCGATTACTCCAATAGACAGATGGATACACACATAGGCGGGTGGATACTCACATAGGCGGGTGGATACTCACATAGGTGGGTGGATACTCTCATAGACAGGTGGGTAGATACTCACATAGGCAGGTGGATGCTCACAAAGGCAGGTGGGCGGATAATCACATAGGCAGGTGGATACTCACATAGGTGGGCGCATACTCACATAGGCAGGTTGATACTCACATAGGCAGGTGGA
The DNA here is from genome assembly GCF_028390025.1 of Pseudophryne corroboree. Classification (NCBI taxonomy): domain Eukaryota; kingdom Metazoa; phylum Chordata; class Amphibia; order Anura; family Myobatrachidae; genus Pseudophryne; species Pseudophryne corroboree. The sequence goes on along the minus strand of NC_086444.1, from coordinate 85,259,956 downwards.
TGCTCACAAAGGCAGGTGGGTGGATACTCACATAGGCAGGTGGTTGGATACTCACATAGGCAGTCGGATACTCACATAGACAGGTGGATATACACATAGGCAGGTGGAAACTCACATAGGCGGGCGCATACTCACATAGGCCTGTGGATACTCACATAGGTGGGTGGATACTCTCATAGACAGGCGGGCGGATACTCACATAGGCGGGTTGATACTCACATAGGTGGGCGGATACTCACATAAGCAGGTGGGTGGACACTCACATAGGCATGTGGGTGGATACTCACATAGGTGGGTGGATACTCACATAGACAGGCAGATATTCACATAGGTGGTCATTCCGAGTTGTTCGCTCGGTAATTTTCTTCGCATCGCAGCGATTTTCCGCTAATTGCGCATGCGCAATGTTCGCACTGCGACTGCGCCAAGTAAATTTGCTATGAAGTTTGGTATTTTACTCACGGCATTACGAGGTTTTTTCTTCGGTCTGGTGATCGTAATGTGATTGACAGGAAGTGGGTGTTTCTGGGCGGAAACTGGCCGCTTTATGGGAGTGTGTGAAAAAACGCTACCGTTTCTGGGAAAAACGCGGGAATGGCTGGAGAAACGGAGGAGTGTCTGGGCGAACGCTGGGTGTGTTTGTGACGTCAAACCAGGAACGACAAGCACTAAACTGATCGCACTGGAAGAGTAAGTCTCGAGCTACTCAGAAACTGCACAGTGAAGTCTTTTCGCAATATTGCAAATCTTTTGTTCGCAATTTTGCTAAGCTCAGATTCACTCCCAGTAGGCGGCGGCTTAGCGTGTGCAATGCTGCTAAAAGCAGCTTGCGAGCGAACAACTCGGAATGAGGGCCATAGGCGGGTGGATACTCACATAGGCGGATACTCACATAGGCGGGCAAATACTCACATAGACGGTGGGCGGATACTCACATAGACAGATGGATACTCACATAGGCAGGTGGATACTTACAATTACAGGCGGTTACTGATGGATACTAACATAGGTGGGTGGATACTCTCATAGACAGGTGGGTGGATACTCACATAGGTGGTCATTCCGAGTTTGTCCGCTCGTTGCCGTTTTTCGCAACGGAGCGATTAGATGAAAAATGCGCATGGTACTAAGTAGTGCGCATGCGCTAAGTTAGTTAACACAAAACTTTGTAGATTTACACAAGCGGGGGCAACGTTTTTTCATTGTTCGAGTGATCGTAGTGTGATTGACAGGAAGTAGGTGTTTCTGGGCGGAAACTGGCCGTTTTCAGGGAGTGTGCTAAAAAACGCAGGCATGCCAGGTAAAAACGCAGGAGTGGATGTAGAAACAGGGGAGTGGCTGGCCGAACGCAGGGCGTGTTTGTGACGTCAAACCAGGAACTAAACGGACCGAGGTGATCGCAATCTAGGAGTAGGTCTGGAGCTACTCAGAAACTGCAAGGAATTATTTAGTAGCAGTTCTGCTAACCTTTCGTTCGCTATTCTGCTAAGCTAAGAAACACTCCCAGAGGGCGGCGGCCTAGCGTTTGCAATGCTGCTAAAAGCAGCTAGCGAGCGAACCACTCGGAATGAGGGCCATAGGCAGGTGGGTGGATATTCACATAGATGGGTGGATATTCTAATAGGCAGGTGGATACTCACATAGGCAGGTGGATACTCACATAGATAGGTGTATACTCACATAGGCAGGCGGATACTCATATAGGCATGTGGATACTCACATAGGCAGGTGGGTGGATACTCACATAGGCAGGAGGGTGGATACTCACATAGGCAGGTGGGTGGACACTCACATAGGCAGGCAGATACTCACATAGACAGGTGGATATTCACATAGGCGGGTGGATACTCACATCGGTGGGTGCATACTCACTTAGGCAGGTGGTTTCTCACATAGGTGGATGGATACTCACATAGGTGGGTGGATACTCTCATAGACAGGTGGGTGGATACTCACATAGGCGGGTGGATACTCACATAGGTGGGCGGATAAGGCAGGTGGATACTCACATAGGTGGATGCATACTCACATAGGCGGGTGGATACTCACATAGGCAGGTGGGTGGATACTCAGATAGGTGGGCACATACTCACTAGTGATGAGCACCGGAAATGTTTCGGGTTTTGTGTTTTGGTTTTGGGTTCGGTTCCGCGGCCGTGTTTTGGGTTCGAACGCGTTTTGGCAAAACCTCACCGAATTTTTTTTGTCGGATTCGGGTGTGTTTTGGATTTGGGTGTTTTTTTCAAAAAACCCTAAAAAACAGCTTAAATCATAGAATTTGGGGGTCATTTTGATCCCAAAGTATTATTAACCTCAATAACCATAATTTCCACTCATTTTCAGTCTATTCTGAACACCTCACACCTCACAATATTATTTTTAGTCCTAAAATTTGCACCGAGGTCGCTGGATGACTAAGCTCAGCGACCCAAGTGGCCGACACAAACACCTGGCCCATCTAGGAGTGGTACACAAAATGGAAAGCTGCTCAATCAGATTGTAATGTCACTCAGGTGCTAAAAGGGGAGGGGTAATTCTGTGTAGGAAAAAAAAACTGTGTTTCCTAATGCACACCGAGTGAATAATATTACTACATAATAATAGTCAGATTATACGGAGATCTTAGTTGCGTATATCTGCAGATATAGGGTTAAGCCCCCAGGCCGATCGACAAGGCTTCTCCGTCACTGGGGGTCCCTAATACTAGGTATGGGCCTGGGGTGCAGGACCCCACGATGTCGGCACAGGTCGGCCACCCCAGGTCAGCACACAGGTGAAAATTAATAGGGGTTAATAAGAAGCACAGAAGTGCTATGTAAGTGGTGTGATTAAAATAATATATACAAAGTGATAGGAAAAATAATAAGTGTTAATAAAGTGTTAGGGTGTGCCGACCTGAAGCAGCCCAGCCATACCGACACAGGGGCCACCGCACCCCACACCCACCCCATAAATAATTACAAATATATCTGGGTTAAATTCCCAGTGTAAGGCCACATGGTAATGGCACCTACAGCATCTGAGAGCCAGCTTACCTGGGGATACCCCTGGCTTCCCCTATGGCACTTCTGGAGTCAGCAATCCCTCCTAATGCTGACCCATTTATGCCTCTCTATATACAATACACAAAATGGAAAGCTGCTCAATCAGATTGTAATGTCACTCAGGTGCTAAAAGGGGAGGGGTAATTCTGTGTAGGAAAAAAAAAAAAAGATTTTACTTACCGATAAATCTATTTCTCATAGTCCGTAGTGGATGCTGGGACTCCGTAAGGACCATGGGGAATAGCGGCTCCGCAGGAGACAGGGCACAAGAATAAAAGCTTTAGGATCAGGTGGTGTGCACTGGCTCCTCCCCCTATGACCCTCCTCCAAGCCTCAGTTAGGATACTGTGCCCGGACGAGCGTACATAATAAGGAAGGATATTGAATCCCGGGTAAGACTCATACCAGCCACACCAATCACACCGTACAACTCGTGATCTGAACCCAGTTAACAGTATGATAACAACGAAGGAGCCTCTGAAAAGATGGCTCACAACAACAATAACCCGATTTTGTTAACAATAACTATGTACAAGTATTGCAGACAATCCGCACTTGGGATGGGCGCCCAGCATCCACTACGGACTATGAGAAATAGATTTATCGGTAAGTAAAATCTTATTTTCTCTGACGTCCTAGTGGATGCTGGGACTCCGTAAGGACCATGGGGATTATACCAAAGCTCCCAAACGGGCGGGAGAGTGCGGATGACTCTGCAGCACCGAATGAGAGAACTCCAGGTCCTCCTCAGCCAGGGTATCAAATTTGTAGAATTTAGCAAACGTGTTTGCCCCTGACCAAGTAGCTGCTCGGCAAAGTTGTAAAGCCGAGACCCCTCGGGCAGCCGCCCAAGATGAGCCCACTTTCCTTGTGGAATGGGCTTTTACAGATTTAGGCTGTGGCAGGCCAGCCACAGAATGTGCAAGTTGAATTGTACTACAAATCCAACGAGCAATAGTCTGCTTAGAAGCAGGAGCACCCAGCTTGTTGGGTGCATACAGGATAAACAGCGAGTCAGACTTTCTGACTCCAGCCGTCCTGGAAACATATATTTTCAGGGCCCTGACAACGTCAAGTAACTTGGAGTCCTCCAAGTCCCTAGTAGCCGCAGGCACCACAATAGGTTGGTTCATGTGAAAAGCAGAAACCACCTTAGGGAGAAATTGAGGACGAGTCCTCAATTCTGCCCTGTCAGAATGAAAAATTAAGTAAGGGCTTTTATATGATAAAGCCGCCAATTCTGACACACGCCTGGCTGAAGCCAGGGCTAACAGCATCGTCACCTTCCATGTGAGATATTTTAAGTCCACAGTGGTGAGTGGTTCAAACCAATGTGACTTAAGGAACCTCAAAACAACATTGAGATCCCAAGGTGCCACTGGAGGCACAAAAGGAGGTTGTATATGCAGTACCCCTTTTACAAATGTCTGAACTTCAGGTACTGAAGCCAGTTCTTTCTGGAAGAAAATCGACAGGGCCGAAATTTGAACCTTAATGGACCCTAATTTTAGGCCCATAGACAGTCCTGTTTGCAGGAAATGGAGGAAACGACCCAGTTGAAATTCCTCTGTAGGGGCCTTCTTGGCCTCACACCACGCAACATATTTTCGCCAAATGCGGTGATAATGTTTTGCGGATGACTTCATCTGGAATGCCTTTTTCCTTCAGGATCCGGCGTTCAACCGCCATGCCGTCAAACGCAGCCGCGGTAAGTCTTGGAACAGACAAGGCCCCTGCTGGAGCAGGTCCTTTCTTAGAGGTAGAGGCCACGGGTCTTCCGTGAGCATCTCCTGAAGTTCCGGGTACCAAGTCCTTCTTGGCCAATCCGGAACCACGAGTATCGTTCTTACTCCTCTCCTTCTTATGATTCTCAGTACTTTTGGTATGAGAGGCAGAGGAGGGAACACATACACTGACTGGTACACCCACGGTGTCACCAGAGCGTCCCCCGCTATTGCCTGAGGGTCCCTTGACCTGGCGCAATATTTGTCTAATTTTTTTTTTTTTTAGACGTGACGCCATCATGTCCACCTTTGGTTTTTCCCAACGGTTTACAATCAGGTGGAAGACTTCTGGGTGAAGTCCCCACTCTCCCGGGTGAAGGTCGTGTCTGCTGAGGAAGTCTGCTTCCCAGTTGTCCACTCCTGGAATGAACACTGCTGACAGAGCTATCACATGATTTTCCGCCCAGCGAAGAATCCTTGCAGCCTCTGCCATTGCCCTCCTGCTTTTCGTGCCGCCCTGTCTGTTTACGTGGGCGACTGACGTGATGTTGTCCGATTGGATCAATACCGCCTGACCCTGAAGCAGGGGTTTCGCTTGACTTAGGGCATTGTAAATGGCCCGTAGTTCCAGAATGTTTATATGAAGAGATGTTTCCATGCTTGACCACAAGCCCTGGAAGTTTTTTTTTTTTTTTTTTTTCCTGTGTGACTGCTCCCCAGCCTCTCAGGCTTGCATCCGTGGTCACCAGGATCCAATCCTGAATGCCGAATCTGCGGCCCTCTAGAAGATGAGCACTCTGCAACCACCACAGGAGAGACACCCTTGTCTTTGGTGACAGGGTTATCCGCTGCTGCATCTGAAGATGCGAACCGGACCATTTGTCCAGTAGATCCCACTGAAACGTTCTTGCATGGAATCTTCCGAATGGAATTGCTTCGTAAGAAGCCACCATTTTTCCCAGGACCCTCGTGCACTGATGCACTGACACCTGGGCTGGTTTTAGGAGGTTCCTGACTAGCTCGGATAACTCCTTGGCCTTCTCCTCCGGGAGAAAAACCTTCTTCTGGACTGTGTCCAGAATCATTCCTAGGAACAGAAGACGTGTCGTTGGAATCAGCTGCGATTTTGGAATATTTAGGATCCACCCGTGCTGACGTAACACTATCTGAGATAGTGCTACTCCGACTTCTAACTGTTCCCTGGACCTTGCCCTTATCAGGAGATCGTCCAAGTAAGGGATAATTAATACGCCTTTTCTTCGAAGAAGAATCATCATTTCGGCCATTACCTTGGTAAAGACCCGAGGTGCCGTGGACAACCCAAACGGCAGCGTCTGAAACTGATAATGACAGTCTTGTACTACAAACCTGAGATACCCTTGGTGAGAAGGGTAGATTGGGACGTGGAGATAAGCATCTTTGATGTCCAGAGACACCATATAGTCCCCTCCTTCCAGGTTCGCTATCACCGCTCTGAGTGATTCCATCTTGAATTTGAACCTTTTTATGTAAGTGTTCAAGGATTTCAGATTTAAAATTGGTCTCACCGAGCCGTCCGGCTTCGGTACCACAAACAGCGTGGAATAATACCCCTTTCCTTGTTGTAGGAGGGGTACCTTGATTATCACCTGCTGGGAATACAGCTTGTGAATGGCTTCCAGAACTGCCTCCCTGTCGGAGGGAGACTTTGGCAGAGCAGACTTCAGGAACCGGCGAGGGGGAAACGCCTCGAATTCCAGTTTGTACCCCTGCGATACTACCTGTAGAATCCAGGGATCCACTTGCGAGTGAGCCCACTGCGCGTTGAAATTCTTGAGACCGGCCCCCACCAAGCCTGAGTCTGCTTGTAAAGCCCCAGCGTCATGCTGAAGACTTGGCAGAAGCAGGGGAAGGCTTCTGATCCTGGGAAGCGGCTGCATGGTGCAGTCTTTTTCCCCTTCCTCTGCCCCGGGGCAGAAAGGAATGGCCTTTTGCTCGCTTGTATTTATGGGAACGAAAGGACTGAGTTTGAAAAGACGGTGTCTTTTTCTGTTGATGTGAAGTGACCTGGGGTAAGAAGGTGGACTTTCCTGCCGTTGCCGTGGCCACCAGGTCCGAAAGACCAGCCCCAAATAACTCCTCCCCTTTATACGGCAATACTTCCATATGTCGTTTGGAATCCGCATCCCCTGACCACTGACACGTCCATAACGTTCTTCTGGCAGAGATGGACATAGCACTTACTCTTGATGCCAGGGTGCAAATATCCCTCTGTGCATCACGCATATATAGTAATGCATCCTTCAAATGCTCTATAGTTAACAATATATTGTCCCTATCCAGGGTATCAATATTTTCAGTCAGGGAATCCGACCACGCGACTCCAGCACTGCACATCCAGGCTGAAGCGATTGCTGGTCGCAGTATAACACCAGTATGTGTGTATATACTTTTTAGGATATTTTCCAGCCTTCTATCAGCTGGTTCTTTGAGGGTGGCCGTATCAGGAGACGGTAACGCTACTTGTTTAGATAAACGTGTGAGCGCCTTATCTACCCTAGGGGGTGTTTCCCAACGTGTCCTAACCTCTGATGGGAAAGGATATAGTGCCAATAATTTATTAGAAATTAGCAGTTTTTTGTCGGGAGAAACCCACGCTTTATCACATACCTCATTCAATTCATCTGACTCAGGAAAAACTATTGGTAGTTTTTTCACCCCCCACATAATACCCTTCTTAGTGGTATTTGTAGTGTCAGAAATGTGCAATGCTTCCTTCATTGCCGTGATCATGTAACGTGTGGCCCTACTGGACATTACGTTCGACTCATCACCGTCGACACTAGACTCCGTATCTGTGTCTGGGTCTGTGTCGACCCACTGAGGTAACGGGCGTTTTAGGGCCCCTGACGGTGTCTGAGACGCCTGGACAGGCACTAATTGATTTGCCGGCTGTCTCATGTCGTCAACAGTTTTTTGCAAAGTGTTGACATTATCACTTAATTGTTTGAACACGATCATCCAGTCAGGTGTCGACTCCCTAGGGGGTGACATCACTAACGCAGGCAATTGCTCCGCCTCCACATCATTTTCCTCCTCATACATGTCGACACACACGTACCGACACACAGCACACACACCGGGAATGCTCTGATAGAGGACAGGACCCCACGAGCCCTTTGGAGAGACAGAGGGAGAGTCTGCCAGCACACACCCAGCGCTATATATATATACAGGGATAACCTTATATAAGTGTTATTCCCTTATAGCTGCTGTTTATATTGTCATTTGCTGCCAATAGTGCCCCCCCTTCTCTTTTTTACCCTGATTCTGAAGCAGGACTGCAGGGGAGAGTCAGGGAGCCGTCCTTCCAGCGGAACTGTGAGGGAAAATGGCGCTTGTGTGCTGAGGAAATAGGCTCCGCCCCTTCACGACGTCCTTATCTCCCGCTTTTTTGTGTAAAAATGGCAGGGGTTAAAATACATCCATATAGCCCAGGAGCTATATGTGATGTATTCTTTTGCCACCTAAGGTATTATCATTTATATTGCGTCTCAGGGCGCTCCCCCCCCAAGCGCCCTGCACCCTCAGTGACCGGAGTGTGAAGTGTGCTGAGAGCAATGGCGCACAGCTGCGGTGCTGTGCGCTACCTTAGTCTGAAGACAGGATTGTCTTCTGCCGCCGATTTCACCGGACCTCTTCGTCTCTTCTGGCTCTGTAAGGGGGACGGCGGCGCGGCTCCGGTGACCCATCCAGGCTGTACCTGTGATCGTCCCTCTGGAGCTAATGTCCAGTAGCCTAAGAAGCCCAATCCACTCTGCACGCAGGTGAGTTCGCTTCTTCTCCCCTTAGTCCCACGATGCAGTGAGCCTGTTGCCAGCAGGACTCACTGAAAATAAAAAAACCTAAATTAAACTTTTATTCTAAGCAGCTCAGGAGAGCCACCTAGCCTGCACCCTTCTCGTTCGGGCACAAAAATCTAACTGAGGCTTGGAGGAGGGTCATAGGGGGAGGAGCCAGTGCACACCACCTGATCCTAAAGCTTTTATTCTTGTGCCCTGTCTCCTGCGGAGCCGCTATTCCCCATGGTCCTTACGGAGTCCCAGCATCCACTAGGACGTCAGAGAAAACTGTGTTCCCTAATGCACACCGAGTGAATAATATTACTACATAATAATAGTCAGATTATACGGAGATCTTAGTTGCGTATATCTGCAGATATAGGGTTAAGCCCCCAGGCCGATCGACAAGGCTTCTCCGTCACTGGGGGTCCCTAATACTAGGTATGGGCCTGGGGTGCAGGACCCCACGATGTCGGCACAGGTCGGCCACCCCAGGTCAGCACACAGCACCACTTACATAGCACTTCTGTGCTTCTTATTAACCCCTATTAATTTTCACCTGTGTGCTGACCTGGGGTGGCCGACCTGTGCCGACATCGTGGGGTCCTGCACCCCAGGCCCATACCTAGTATTAGGGACCCCCAGTGACGGAGAAGCCTTGTCGATCGGCCTGGGGGCTTAACCCTATATCTGCAGATATACGCAACTAAGATCTCCGTATTATCTGACTATTATTATGTAGTAATATTATTCACTCGGTGTGCATTAGGGAACACAGTTTTTTTCCTACACAGAATTACCCCTCCCCTTTTAGCACCTGAGTGACATTACAATCTGATTGAGCAGCTTTCCACTTTGTGTATTGTATATAGAGAGGCATAAATGGGTCAGCATTAGGAGGGATTGCTGACTCCAGAAGTGCCATAGGGGAAGCCAGGGGTATACCCAGGTAAGCTGGCTCTCAGATGCTTTAGGTGCCATTACCATGTGGCCTTACACTGGGAATTTAACCCAGATATATTTGTAATTATTTATGGGGTGGGTGTGGGGTGCGGTGGCCCCTGTGTCGGTATGGCTGGGCTGCTTCAGGTCGGCACACCCTAACACTTTATTAACACTTATTATTTTTCCTATCACTTTGTATATATTATTTTAATCACACCACTTACATAGCACTTCTGTGCTTCTTATTAACCCCTATTAATTCTCACCTGTGTGCTGACCTGGGGTGGCCGACCTGTGCCGACATCGTGGGGTCCTGCACCCCAGGCCCTTACCTAGTATTAGGGACCCCCAGTGACGGAGAAGCCTTGTCGATCGGCCTGGGGGCTTAACCCTATATCTGCAGATATACGCAACTAAGATCTCCGTATTATCTGACTATTATTATGTAGTAATATTATTCACTCGGTGTGCATTAGGGAACACAGTTTTTTTCCTACACAGAATTACCCCTCCCCTTTTAGCACCTGAGTGACATTACAATCTGATTGAGCAGCTTTCCATTTTGTGTATTGTATATAGAGAGGCATAAATGGGTCAGCATTAGGAGGGATTGCTGACTCCAGAAGTGCCATAGGGGAAGCCAGGGGTATCCCCAGGTAAGCTGGCTCTCAGATGCTGTAGGTGCCATTACCATGTGGCCTTACACTGGGAATTTAACCCAGATATATTTGTAATTATTTATGGGGTGGGTGTGGGGTGCGGTGGCCCCTGTGTCGGTATGGCTGGGCTGCTTCAGGTCGGCACACCCTAACACTTTATTAACACTTATTATTTTTCCTATCACTTTGTATATATTATTTTAATCACACCACTTACATAGCACTTCTGTGCTTCTTATTAACCCCTATTAATTTTCACCTGTGTGCTGACCTGGGGTGGCCGACCTGTGCCGACATCGTGGGGTCCTGCACCCCAGGCCCATACCTAGTATTAGGGACCCCCAGTGACGGAGAAGCCTTGTCGATCGGCCTGGGGGCTTAACCCTATATCTGCAGATATACGCAACTAAGATCTCCGTATAATCTGACTATTATTATGTAGTAATATTATTCACTCGGTGTGCATTAGGGAACACAGTTTTTTTTTCCCATCTAGGAGTGGCACTGCAGTGTCACGCAGGATGGCCCTTCAAAAAACTACTCCCCAAACAGCACATGACGCAAAGAAGAAAAAAAAGAGGCGCAATGAGGTAGCTGTGTGAGTAAGCTAAGCGACCCTAGTGGCCGACACAAACACCTGGCCCATCTAGGAGTGGCACTGCAGTGTCACGCAGGATGGCCCTTCCAAAAAACACCCCCCAAACAGCACATGACGCAAAGAAAAAAAGAGGCGCAATGAGGTAGCTGTGTGACTAAGCTAAGCGACCCTAGTGGCCGACACAAACACCTGGCCCATCTAGGAGTGGCACTGCAGTGTCACGCAGGATGGCCCTTCAAAAAACTACTCCCCAAACAGCACATGACGCAAAGAAGAAAAAAAAGATGCGCAATGAGGTAGCTGTGTGACTAAGATAAGCGACCCAAGTGGCCGACACAAACACCTGGCCCATCTAGGAGTGGCACTGCAGTGTCACGCAGGATGGCCCTTCCAAAAACTACTCCCCAAACAGCACATGACGCAAAGAAAAATGAAAGAAAAAAGAGGTGCAAGATGGAATTGTCCTTGGGCCCTCCCACCCACCCTTATGTTGTATAAACAGGACATGCACACTTTAACCAACCCATCATTTCAGTGACAGGGTCTGCCACACGACTGTGACTGAAATGACGGGTTGGTTTGGACCCCCCACCAAAAAAGAAGCAATTAATCTCTCCTTGCACAAACTGGCTCTACAGAGGCAAGATGTCCACCTCATCATCATCCTCCGATATATCACCGTGTACATCCCCCTCCTCACAGATTATCAATTCGTCCCCACTGGAATCCACCATCTCAGCTCCCTGTGTACTTTGTGGAGGCAATTGCTGCTGGTCAATGTCTCCACGGAGGAATTGATTATAATTCATTTTAATGAACATCATCTTCTCCACATTTTCTGGATGTAACCTCGTACGCCGATTGCTGACAAGGTGAGCGGCGGCACTAAACACTCTTTCGGAGTACACACTTGTAGGAGGGCAACTTAGGTAGAATAAAGCCAGTTTGTGCAAGGGCCTCCAAATTGCATCTTTTTCCTGCCAGTATAAGTACGGACTGTCTGACGTGCCTACTTGGATGCGGTCACTCATATAATCCTCCACCATTCTTTCAATGGGGAGAGAATCATATGCAGTGACAGTAGACGACATGTCCGTAATCGTTGTCAGGTCCTTCAGTCCGGACCAGATGTCAGCATCAGCAGTCGCTCCAGACTGCCCTGCATCACCGCCAGCGGGTGGGCTCGGAATTCTGAGCCTTTTCCTCGCACCCCCAGTTGCGGGAGAATGTGAAGGAGGAGATGTTGACAGGTCGCGTTCCGCTTGACTTGACAATTTTGTCACCAGCAGTTCTTTGAACCCCAGCAGACTTGTGTCTGCCGGAAAGAGAGATCCAAGGTAGGTTTTAAATCTAGGATCGAGCACGGTGGACAAAATGTAGTGCTCTGATTTCAACAGATTGACCACCCGTGAATCCTTGTTAAGCGAATTAAGGGCTCCATCCACAAGTCCCACATGCCTAGCGGAATCGCTCTGTGTTAGCTCCTCCTTCAATGTCTCCAGCTTCTTCTGCAAAAGCCTGATGAGGGGAATGACCTGACTCAGGCTGGCAGTGTCTGAACTGACTTCACGTGTGGCAAGTTCAAAAGGTTGCAGAACCTTGCACAACGTTGAAATCATTCTCCACTGCGCTTGAGACAGGTGCATTCCACCTCCTATATCGTGCTCAGTTGTATAGGCTTGAATGGCCTTTTGCTGCTCCTCCAACCTCTGAAGCATATAGAGGGTTGAATTCCACCTCGTTACCACTTCTTGCTTCAGATGATGGCAGGGCAGGTTCAGGCGTTTTTGGTGGTGCTCCAGTCTTCTGTACGTGGTGCCTGTACGCCGAAAGTGTCCCGCAATTCTTCTGGCCACCGACAGCATCTCTTGCACGCCCCTCTCGTTTTTTAAATAATTCTGCACCACCAAATTCAAGGTATGCGCAAAACATGGGACGTGCTGGAATTTGCCCAGATTTAATGCACACACAATATTGCTGGCGTTGTCCGATGCCACAAATCCACAGGAGAGTCCAATTGGGGTAAGCCATTCCGCGATGATCTTCCTCAGTTGCCGTAAGAGGTTTTCAGCTGTGTGCGTATTCTGGAAAGCGGTGATACAAAGCGTAGCCTGCCTAGGAAAGAGTTGGCGTTTGCGAGATGCTGCTACTGGTGCCGCCGCTGCTGTTCTTGCGGCGGGAGTCCATACATCTACCCAGTGGGCTGTCACAGTCATATAGTCCTGAGCCTGCCCTGCTCCACTTGTCCACATGTCCGTGGTTAAGTGGACATTGGGTACAACTGCATTTTTTAGGACACTGGTGAGTCTTTTTCTGAGGTCTGTGTACATTTTCGGTATCGCCTGCCTAGAGAAATGGAACCTAGATGGTATTTGGTACCGGGGACACAGTACCTCCAACAAGTCTCTAGTTGGCTCTGCAGTAATGATGGATACCGGAACCACGTTTCTCACCGCCCAGGATGCCAAGGCCTCAGTTATCCGCTTTGCAGCAGGATGACTGCTGTGATATTTCATCTTCCTCGCAAAGGACTGTTGGACAGTCAATTGCTTGGTGGAAGTAGTAAAAGTGGTCTTACGACTTCCCCTCTGGGATGACCATCGACTCCCAGCAGCAACAACAGCAGCACCAGCAGCAGTAGGCGTTACACGCAAGGATGCAGCGGAGGAATCCCAGGCAGGAGAGGACTCGTCAGAATTGCCAGTGACATGGCCTGCAGGACTATTGGCATTCCTGGGGAAGGAGGAAATTGACACTGAGGGAGTTGGTGGGGTGGTTTGCGTGAGCTTGGTTACAAGAGGAAGGGATTTACTGGTCAGTGGACTGCTTCCGCTGTCGCCCAAAGTTTTTGAACTTGTCACTGACTTATGATGAATGCGCTGCAGGTGACGTATAAGGAAGGATGTTCCGAGGTGGTTAACGTCCTTACCCCTACTTATTACAGCTTGACAAAGGCAACACACGGCTTGACAAATGTTGTCCGCATTTCTGTTGAAATACTTCCACACCGAAGAGCTGATTTTTTTGGTATTTTCACCAGGCATGTCAATGGCCCTATTCCTCCCACGGACAACAGGTGTCTCCCCGGGTGCCTGACTTAAACAAACCACCTCACCATCAGAATCCTCCTGGTCAATTTCCTCCCCAGCGCCAGCAACACCCATATCCTCCTCATCCTGGTGTACTTCAACACTGACATCTTCAATCTGACTATCAGGAACTGGACTGCGGGTGCTCCTTCCAGCACTTGCAGGGGGCGTGCAAATGGTGGAAGGCGCATGCTCTTCACGTCCAGTGTTGGGAAGGTCAGGCATCGCAAACGACACAATTGGACTCTCCTTGTGGATTTGTGATTTCGAAGAACGCACAGTTCTTTGCTGTGCTTTTGCCAGCTTGAGTCTTTTCATTTTTCTAGCGAGAGGCTGAGTGCTTCCATCCTCATGTGAAGCTGAACCACTAGCCATGAACATAGGCCAGGGCCTCAGCCGTTCCTTGCCACTCCGTGTGGTAAATGGCATATTGGCAAGTTTACGCTTCTCCTCCGACAATTTTATTTTAGATTTTTGAGTCCTTTTTTTACTGATATTTGGTGTTTTGGATTTTACATGCTCTGTACTATGACATTGGGCATCGGCCTTGGCAGACGACGTTGATGGCATTTCATCGTCTCGGCCATGACTAGTGGCAGCAGCTTCAGCACGAGGTGGAAGTCGATCTTGATCTTTCCCTATTTTTGGAACCTCAACATTTTTGTTCTCCATATTTTAATAGGCACAACTAAAAGGCACCTCAGGTAAACAATGGAGATGGATGGATACTAGTATACTTATGGATGGACGAGCGACTGCCAACACAGAGGTAGCTATAGCCGTGGACTACCGTACTGCGTCTGCTGCTAATATAGACTGGATGATAATTATATAAAAAATATATATATATCACTACTGCAGCCGGACAGGTATATATTATATAATGACGGACCTGCTGGACACTGTCAGCACTGCAGACTCCTAAAGTAGGCTACTAGTATCAAGAAGATAGAAAAAAAAAAACACCACAGGTAGGTGGTATACAATTATGGATGGACGAGCGACTGCCGACACAGAGGTAGCTACAGCCGTGGACTACCGTACTGCGTCTGCTGCTAATATAGACTGGATGATAATGATATAAAAAATATATATATATCACTACTGCAGCCGGACAGGTATATATTATATAATGACGGACCTGCTGGACACTGTCAGCACTGCAGACTCCTAAAGTAAGCTACTAGTATCAAGAAGATAGAAAAAAAAAAACACCACAGGTAGGTGGTATACAATTATGGATGGACGGCGACTGCCGACACAGAGGTAGCTACAGCCGTGGACTACCGTACTGCGTCTGCTGCTAATATAGACTAGATGATAATTATATAAAAAATATATATATATCACTACTGCAGCCGGACAGGTATATATTATATAATGACGGACCTGCTGGACACTGTCAGCACTGCAGACTCCTAAAGTAAGCTACTAGTATCAAGAAGATAGAATAAAAAAAAAACACAACAGGTAGGTGGTATACAATTATGGATGGACGAGCGACTGCCGACACAGAGGTAGCTACAGCCGTGGACTACCGTACTGCGTCTGCTGCTAATATAGACTGGATGATAATGATATAAAAAATATATATATATCACTACTGCAGCCGGACAGGTATATATTATATAATGACGGACCTGCTGGACACTGTCAGCACTGCAGACTCCTAAAGTAAGCTACTGGTATCAAGAAGATAGAAAAAAAAAAAACACCACAGGTAGGTGGTATACAATTATGGATGGACGAGCGACTGCCGACACAGAGGTAGCTACAGCCGTGGACTACCGTACTGCGTCTGCTGCTAATATAGACTGGATGATAATGATATAAAAAATATATATATATCACTACTGCAGGACAGGTATATATTATATAATGACGGACCTGCTGGACACTGTCAGCAGAATGCGTTTATAGAATAAAAACACCACACGACGAGTGTTTAACTTTTTCAGGCAGACAATCACAATATACTGGTGGTCAGTGGTCACTGG
This sequence comes from Pseudophryne corroboree, assembly GCF_028390025.1. Taxonomy (NCBI): domain Eukaryota; kingdom Metazoa; phylum Chordata; class Amphibia; order Anura; family Myobatrachidae; genus Pseudophryne; species Pseudophryne corroboree. The sequence goes on along the minus strand of NC_086444.1, from coordinate 85,244,079 downwards.
TCAGTCACACTGGCAGTGGCACTCTGGCAGCAAAAGTGTGCACTGTTAATGTACTCCTGCTATAACTGCTCCCCAGTCTCCCCCACAATTAAGCTGTGTGAGCAGTGAGCACTCAGCACAGTCAGATATACATAGATGATGCAGCACACTGAGGCTGAGCACAGATATGGTATACTGTGTCACTGTGTATCGTTTTTTTTCAGGCAGAGAACGGATTGTATTAAATAATAATAAAACTGCACTGGTGGTCACTGGTCAGTCACTAGTAAACTCTGCACTCTCTGAGTACTCCTAAGCTCCAGTAAATCAAGTGTCTCACTCTCACTATCTATTTCTATTCTAAACGGAGAGGACGCCAGCCACGTCCTCTCCCTATCAATCTCAATGCACGTGTGAAAATGGCGGCGACGAGCGGCTCCTTATATAGAATCCGAGTCTCGCGATAGAATCCGAGCCTCACGAGAATCCGACAGCGGGATGATGACGTTCGGGCGCGCTCGGGTTAACCGAGCAAGGCGGGAAGATCCGAGTCTGCCTCGGACCCGTGTAAAAAGGCTGAAGTTCGGGGGGGTTCGGATTCCGAGGAACCGAACCCGCTCATCACTAATACTCACATGGGCAGTCAGAAACTCACATAGGCGGGTGGATACTCACATAGGTGGGCGCATACTCACTTTGGCAGGTGGATACTCACATATGCTGGAGGATACTCACAGAGATGGGTGGATACTCACATAGGCAGGAGGATTCTCACATAGACAGGTGGGTGGATACTCACATAGGCGGGTGGATACACACATAGGCAGGTGGGTAGATACTCACATAGGTGGACGTATACTCACATAGGTGGGTTGATACTCACATAGGCGGGTGGATACTCACATAGGCAGGTGGGTGGATACTCACATAGGTGGGTGCATACTCACATGGGCGGGCAGAAACTCACATAGACAGGTGGATATTCACATAGGCGGGTGGATACTCACATAGGTGGGCGCATACTCAGGCAGGTGGATACTCACATAGGCGGGATGATACTCACAGAGATGGGTGGATACTCACATAGGCAGGAGGATACTCACATAGGCAGGTGGGTGGATACTCATATAGGTGGGCGCATACTCACATGGGCGGGCAGAAAATCACATAGACAGGTGGATATTCACATAGGCGGGTGGATACTCACATAAGTAGGCGCATACTCAGGCAGGTGGATACTCACATAGGTGGGAGGATACTCACATAGGCAGGAGGATACTCACATAGACAGGTGGGTGGATACTCACATAGGCGGGTGGATACACACATAGACAGGTGGGTGGATACTCACATAGGCGGGTGGATACACACATAGGCAGGTGGGTGGATACTCACATAGGCGGGTGGATACACACATAGGCAGGTGGGTGGATACTCACATAGGTGGGTGGATACTCACATAGGTGGACGCATACTCACATAGGCGGGTGGATAGTCACATAGGCAGGTGGGTGGATAGTCTGGCATGTGGGTGGATACTCACATAGGCGGGCGGATACTCACATACAGGCGGATAATCACATAGGTGGGCGCATACTCACTTAGGCAGGTAGGATACTCACAGAGATGGGTGGATACTCACATAGGCAGGAGGATACTCACATAGACAGGTGGGTGGATACTCACATAGGCGGGTGGATACACACATAGACAGGTGGGTGGATACTCACATAGGCGGGTGGATACACACATAGGCAGGTGGGTGGATACTCACATAGGCGGGTGGATACACACATAGACAGGTGGGTGGATACTAACATAGGCGGGTGGATACACACATAGGCAGGTGGGTGGATACTCACATAGGTGGACGCATACTCACATAGGCGGGTTGATACTCACATAGGCGGGTGGATAGTCACATAGGCAGGTGGGTGGATAGTCACATAGGCATGTGGGTGGATACTCACATAGGCGGGTGGATACTCACATACAGGCGGATAATCACATAGGTGGGCGCATACTCACTTAGGCAGGTAGATACTCACATAGGTTGGCAGACACTCACATAGGCAGGCGGATACTTACAGAGATGGGCGGATACTTACATAGGCAGGTGGATACTCACATAGACAGGTGGGTGGATACTCACATAGGCAGGTGGATACTCACATAGGCAGGTGGATACATAGATGGGCGGTTACTAACATAGGCAGGTGGAGACATAGGTGGGTGGATACTCTCATATATAGGTGGGTGGATACTCACATAGACAGCTGGGTGGATACTCACATAGGCAGGTGGATACTCACATAGACAGGTGGATACTTACATAGTCAGGTGGATACTCACATAGGTGGGTGGATACTCATATAGGCGGGCGGATACACACAGAGATGGGCGGAAACTCACATAGGCCGGTGGATACTCACATAGGCCGGCAGATACTCACATAGACAGGTGGATACTCACATAGGTGGGTGGATACTCACATAGGCAGGTGGGTGGATACTCACATAGGCGGGCGGATAGTCACATAGACAGGCAGATATTCACATAGGTGGGTGGATACTCACATAGGTGGATGCATACTCACTTAGGCAGGTGGATACTCACATAGGCGGGAGGATACTCACAGAGATGGGTGGATACTCACATAGGCAGGAGGATTCTCACATAGACAGGTGGGTGGATACTCACATAGGCGGGTGGATACACACATAGGCAGGTTTGTAGATACTCACATAGGTGGGTGGATACTCACATAGGTGGACGCATACTCACATGGGTGGGCAGAAACTCACATAGACAGGTGGATATTCAATAGGCGGGTGGATACTCACATAGGTGGGCGCATACTCAGGCAGGTGGATACTCACATAGGCGGGAGGATACTCACATAGGCAGGCGGATACTCACAAAGACAGGTGGATACTCACATAGACAGGTGGATGGATACTCATATAGGCAGGCGGATACTTACATAGACAGGTGTATACTCACATAGGCGGGCGGATACTCACGTAGGCAGGTGGGTGGATACTCACATAGGCGTGCGGATAGTCACATAGACAGGCAGATATTCACATAGGTGGGTGGATACTCACATAGGTGGACGCATACTCACTTTGGCAGGCGGTTACTCACATAGGCAGGTAGATACTCACATAGGCAGGTGGATACTCACATAGACAGGTGGGTGGATACTCACATAGGCAGGTGGATACTCACATAGACAGGTAGATAGTCACATAGACAGGAGGATGGATACTCACATAGGCAGGTGGATACTCACATAGGTGGGTGTAAACTCACATAGGCAGGCGAATACTCACATAGGCAGGTGGATACTCACATAGGCAGGCGGATACTCACATAGGTGGCTGGATGCTCTTATTAATTTAAGGTAGTAAGAAGCTCCTGCAAACGAGTGGTAGAGCCTCCGCGGGTGCACCCTACTCCCACAGTGTGCAGCTTCAGTCTATCGCCAGCAGGCTACAGGCCTATACTGTATAAGGCTGACTAATATGTTTCGGTCTATTGGAGGTATTTGTGGCATTGACACTGTCTCCATCCTGGTCCTAAGTTTTCTATTGATCTGGGCTTTTGACCCACTCCCAATTCTTATCTGGGTCATCCTTGTGTGCTCTTAATTACCTAATTCTAGGCTAGAAATCCTTCTAAAAAAGGTTTTGCTGGATTATGGCAAATCTAACTCTAAAGCTACTTTTTATTCCAATGTGATGTCCAGGAGTGGTAAGGGTGTGTGTGTGGGGTGGGGTGGTACTCTGGAGTGGTAAGGGTGTGTGTTGGGTAGGGTGGTACCCTGGAGTGGTAAGGGTGTGTGTGGTGTGGTACTCTGGAGTGAAAAGTGTGTGTATGGGATGAGGTGGTACCCCCAGAGTGGTAAGGGTTAGTGGTGTGGTACCTCGGAGTGGTAAAGGTGTGTGTAGGGTGGTGTGGTACTCTGGAGTGGTAAGGGTTTGTATAGGGTGAGGTAGAACCCTAAAGTGGTAAGGATGTGTGGGATGGCACCCCTGAGTGGTAATGGTGTGTGTGAGGTAGTGTGGTACTCTGTAGTGGTAAGTGTGTGAATAGGGTGAGGTGGTACCCCCAGAGTGGTAAGGGTGTGTGGGGTGGGGTGGTACTCTGGAGTGGTAACTGCATATGTGGGGTGAGGTGGTACCCCTGAGTGGTAAGGGTGTGTGTGGGGTGGTGTGATACTCTGGAGTGCTAAGGGCATGTGTGGGGTGAGGTGGTACCCCGGAGTGGTAAGGATGTGTGTGGGGTGGTGTGGTACTCTGGAGTGGTAATGATGTGTATGGGTTGAGGTGGTACTCCCAGAGTGGTAAGGGTGTGTGTGGGGAGGTGTGGTACTCTGGAGTTGTTAGGGTGTGTGTGGGGAGGTGTGGTACTCTGGAATGGTAAGGGCATGTGTGTGGTGGTGTGGTACTCTGGAGTGGTAAGGGTGTGTGTGGGGAGGTATGGTACTCTGGAGTGGTAAGGGTGTGTGTGGGGAGGTGTGGTACTCTGGAATGGTAAGGGTGTGTATGGGGTGGGGTGGTACCACATCACAGGAGAGAGACAATGACTTTCTCCTTATGGAATTTCCCAATTTTTTTTATAAACTATTTTCAAAGAAGACATTTTGACAATATACAACAGATTTCTGTTTTTATTTTGCAACCCGAAATTGGAGAATTGGTTACGTGTGTGCGGGTAAGAATATATTAATATAATTTCAACATTTATATGCATATCAAAATATCAATGTTTTTAAACAGTCAGTTCAATAAAGTAAATAACAGACAACATATTATTAGCTTATCTGTACAATAATTAAGATTGTCCTTTGGCTTTCCTCCTCCCCGCTAACGTCTCTCACCCCGGCACAGAGTAATAGAGAGGACATAGCTGGGGTAAGAGGGGTGGCAATGAGGTCTATTGAGACAATCCAGCATACTGTGTATACCGGGTCCATTTTACTAGTCTCTATATAATTTTAAATCTCATTATTGTGTGTCCAGGAGTCAATAACAAAGTCCCAGTTACTTTTATAGACATGCCTGCTGGTGGCTGAGTAACCCCGTTACTAAGAGAGCGTCTATATGTGCACATTGGGGTCCAATAAACTTGCTGCAAATTCAAGAGGTCTCTTTCCTAAGTGTAATAACCATTGCAAGTCTGTATATTTCAGATGGATATAGGGCCTAATTCAGACCTGATCACTAGGCTACGTTTTCGTACAGCCTGCGATCAGGTCTGAACTGCGCATGCGTATGCACGGGCGATCGCATGGTGACTCACAGGAAGAGGCCGTTTGTGGGTGGCAACTGACCATTTTTAAGGAGTGTCCGGAGAAACGCAGGAGGGACCAGGCATTTGAAGGGAGGGTTTCTGACATCAGCTCCGGCCCCGATCATCGCACTGGAAGAGTAAGTCCTGGGCTGTGCAGAGACTGCACAAACTTCTGTTTCTGCAGCTCTCCTGCATATGTGCTTGCACACCTGCACAGCGATTTCCCCCCCTGTAGGCGGCGACTACCTGATCGCAGGGATGCAAAAAACGCACCGTAGCAATCAGGTCTGAATTAGGCCCATAGTGAAGTAGTGTTGGGAATAGGCTCAGTACCCAGAACAGTAAGATAGGTGTGTACATAGCAGAAAGGAGTTTTAACCCTGCGCTCTACACAGGTGCTAGTTGTTTCCTATGGTTTACACCTCCAACCAATGTTACATTTAAATAAAAAGAAAGGAATAAACCAGCGCTATGTTTCTCTGATGCATTATTAATTTTAAGTGAAGAAGAGCCTTGTTTGACGTGTGTAAAGAAACTGCTACGTGAACTCGAGGCAGAATTTCAACGTAAATTGTTCTTGAGAGAGCCAGAGATTGTCCAAATTTGAGAAGAGACTAATGCATCAGAGAAACATAGCGCTGGTTTATTCCTTTCTTTTTATTTAAAGGTAGGTGTATAACCTACAGTATATACTAATCAGTGATTGTCTGTCCCAGTGGGAGCTGGGGCAGATATGGCACTGTCAACGGCTCCTACTGCTGCATTGGATGGATGGGACAGCTCCTGATAAGTGGGGGAGAGGAGGGAGTGAACGTGGGTGAGTGGGCGATTTGCGAAAGACTAGGAAAGAATATATAGGGGAGAGTGATGGGTGGGAAAACCCTACAGTGCAGGCCACATTAGTTAGCAACCCAGCAAATGATGGGTCAAATATACTAGTTTAATTAAGGAGGTTGTCTTACCCAATCCAAGAGGAGTCCTCCAGAGCAGCTTCCCTCAGAAGCAGGCAGGCTGGGGGTATTTCTATGTCCTTTTCCAAAATGGCCTTATGCTACTGAGACATCACACCTCTAACGTCAGAGATATCACACATATCTCCAGGATTACTAAAGTACTGCTTTTACTTAATAGCCAACACCCCCATAGTTCTGTATGGGGATGACGATATGGGGCTAATTATTGTTATAGAGCTTATTTCCATTAGCTACCCCATCTTCTGATGGCATTAATCAGGGCTGTTTCTAGCCAATTTGGCTCCCAGTGCGAGATTTAAAAATGTGCCCCCCCATGACATAAAAAAATGTGCCCCCCCCCCCCCCCACACACACACACCTAGATAAAAAAAAACCTTGTGCGCGCACCCAGCAAGGGGGCGTGGCCTCATCTAAATGGGTGTGGCCTCATTTAAATAGGCATGGCCTCGTCTGAAAAGACTACCTCACAATCCAGTTTTTGACCCCGCTCCAACAGATCACGACCACCACAGGAAAAAAAAATTCTACCATATTAAGCCCCACACAGTAATGCCCCCTGCACCATATTATGCCACACACCGCAATGCCCTTGATACATTAAATCCCCACACTACGGCAGGCAAGAGTCCCCATTTCACACATTACGGCAGGTGTCCCCATTTTACACATTGAGAGAGAGAGAATACTTACAGAGGCGATTACCGCTCTTCGGCCCGCCTCACCAGTCGCTCCTCGCGCCGGCCTTTCCCTCTTCCTAACTTGGATCCCCCTCTGTACTCCGCTCGGGGGGGGGGGGGAGTTTCGCGGAGTGACGGGGTTGCGACGTAACGACGCAAACGTGTCATTCCGTGAAACTCCGCCCCCCGAGTGGGTTACTCGGGGAGAAATAGGAGGGGGAAGCAGGGAGCCACAGTTAGTGCCGTGGCGGGCGCCCAGTGCGGTTGCACTGCTCGCCTGCCCCAAGAAACGGCCCTGGCATTAATCTGCCTATACAAATTGAGAGGCCGAAGAGGGAACTGTAGATTCCTTCCCGGCAGGCCAGACACTTCTACTCCCCCTCGCCACTACTGCCCACCTTCCTGCAACTTGGACTGCCTTATTCTCTTTTCCTGCAACTCAGACCTTCCAGCTTCCGCCTCCTCCTCAGGTGTAACTTGACCTGGGTCCACTATGATCCCATCTAGGCCTCAGCATCTTGCAGACGTTTTAATTTGCCTTCTCCTCCTATTGTCTTTATATCCTTCTGTCTTGAATGTAAACTCTCATGGCCAAGGTTCTCCACCTTACGTCTCATGTCTGTCCACACTGTCTTCCTCACGTGTCCGCGTCATGTCTTTTCCCAGATTTGACTCTGAATGTGTTTTGCTCAAGATACATCAATTCACTTTCATCTGCATAACCGTTATGCTCATGTCTGTCTGGCCTATCTTTTCCCATATTATTTTTTCTGCCATGCAATGTGATTGAAATCGCGTCCATTGATTTTATTCTGCCTTTGTCATGTACAGTATATCATTGTGTCATCTTATACACCCCTGTATCTCACCTACCCTGTGGTGTTATAGCAATATTTTATTCTTATACTTTGTGCTCACACTATGGTTAGCTGGTGTGTATCGCACATATGCACTGTACTTTTAAGTTTGCTGTTCTTATGTTACCCCCTTGTACAGTGCTGCAAACATTTTCTGTCTCCTTATAAATAAAAGTGAGAAGTGATAGAGCAGCCAAAAAGTAGTTCTCTCAGGAACACATGCTTCTGCTAGCAATGCATGCACAAAAGGGGTGTGGCCTCTCCCTTATGGGGGCATGACCAGCGCTTTTTCATGAAGTGCGTCACGTGTTGTGCACTGGGTGTATAAGCTGTGTATAAGCTGTGCGATAGGCCGTCTCACACATATCACTCATTGCTGTCATGGGTAAAAGGGGCGATTTATCTGGGTTACAAAAGGGGATGATTAGCAGCTTTTGGGCCAAGGGTGGCAGTATTTCTGACACAGGGCAGTTTGTGAACTATGGTGGTAATTCCAAGTTGATCACAGCAGGAAATTTTTTAGCAGTTGGGCAAAACCATGGGTGTAATTCCAAGTTGATCGCAGCAGGATTTTTTTTTAGCAGTTGGGCAAAACCATGTGCACTGCAGGGGAGGCAGATATAACATGTGCAGAGAGAGTTAGATTTGGGTGTGGTGTGTTCAATCTGCAATCTAATTGCAGTGTAAAAATAAAGCAGCCAGTATTTACCCTGCACAGAAATAAAATAACCCACCCAAATCTAACTCTATCTGCACGGGTTCACTACGGCTGGCCGGCGGTCGGGCTCCCGGCGACCAGCATCCCGGCGCCGGGAGCCCGACCGCCGGCTTACCGTCAGCGTGGCGAGCGCAAATGAGCCCCTTGCGGGCTCGCTGCGCTCGCCGCGCTACGCGCGCCACACTATTTTATTCTCCCTCTATGGGGGTCGTGGACCCCCACGAGGGAAAATAAGTGTCGGTATGCCGGTTGTCGGGCTCCCGGCGCCGGTATACTGAGCGCCGGGAGCCCGACCGCCGGCATACAGAAGACCACCCATCTGCACATGTTATATCTGCCTCCCCTGCAATGCACCTGGTTTTGCCCAACTGCTAAAAAAAATCCTGCTGCGATCAACTTGGAATTACCCCCATGGTTTTGCCCAACTGCTAAAAAATATCCTGCTGCGATCAACTTGGAATTACCCCCTATATGCGTGCTGCTGCGGTGAAGGTGTATCGTGACTGGACAAATGGCACCATTGCGAATAAACTATGTGAAAACTGCGGAGCAGCACGTGCCATTGATGTGAGAGGTGAACGTCAGCTACGAAGGTGCATGAGGTCCAACCGACACGCTATAGTGGAGCAGTTCACTGTCTAAATGAACCTGGGGGCTACCAGACGTGTGTCTAAAATGACAGATCAGCCCGTCAAGCTGCTGTCTGTGCTGCACACGGCGGTTACTCTGGCTATTAGCTGGTGGTCATAATAATGTGACTTGACCGTGTATATTGACCCTTCATCATGGGCAATGATTAAATACTGCTATATATTATTGATACATGTACAGCAATATCCTTGTTTTCTCCAGCCACAAGGTCAAATATTAGGCAGTTGGTTTTAGTTTTAGTTAACAATTTTGAAAGAAATAATAGGATTTTAATTACCTACTGGTAAATCCTTTTCTCGTAGTCCGTAGAGGATACTGGGGTCCATTTAGTACCATGGGGTATAGACGGGTCCACTAGGAGCCATGGGCACTTTAAGAATTTGATAGTGTGAGCTGGCTCCTCCCTTTATGCCCCTCCTACCAGACTCAGTCTAGGAAACTGTGCCCGAGGAGACAAACATACTTTGAGAGAAGGATAGATAAGGATAGTGGTGAGATTCCGAACCAACACACACAACAAGAGGAAAGCCAAGCTAACCAAACTTGAAAAAGTAACAGCAACGGCTTAACCAACATTACGTAACCAAGTAACAGTGCAGGAAGAACGAAGCACTGGGCGGGCGCCCAGTATCCTCTACGGACTACAAGAAAAGGATTTACCGGTAGGTAATTAAAATCCTATTTTCTCTTACGTCCTAGGGGATACTGGGGTCCATTTAGTACCATGGGGAAGTACCAAAGCTCCCAAACCGGGTGGGAGAGTGCTGAGGTTCCTGCAGAACTGATTGACCAAACTGAAGGTCCTCAGAGGCCAAAGTATCAAACTTGTGGAACTTAGCAAACATGTTCGAACCTGACCAAGTAGCCGCTCGGCAGAGCTGTAAAGCTGAGACACCCCCGGGCAGTCGCCCAGGAAGAACCCACCAACCTAGTAGAGTGGGCCTGTACAGATTTTGGACATGGCAAACCTGCCGTGGAATAAGCATGTTGGATAATAAGTCTGATCCAGAGTGCAATTGTCTGCTTCGAAGCAGGACACCCAATCTTATTGGGACCATAAAGAACAAACAGCGATTCCGTTTTTCTGTGATGAGCTGTTCTTTTCACATACACCTTCAAAGCCCTCATAACATCCAAAGAATTTGAAGTAGCAGAGGTGTCGATGACATCCGGAACCACAATAGGTTGGTTGATGTGAAATGCGGACACCACTTTAGGAAGAAATTGCTGACGAGTTCTGAGTTCAGCTCTGTCCTCATGGAAAATAATAGGGACGTTTGTGAGACAAAGCCCCCAGCTCTGACACACGTCTTGCTGAGGCCAAGGCCCAGAGCCGGCCATAGGCATAGGCAAACTAGGCAATTGCCTAGGGCATTAGATATGCCTAGGGGCATCAGCAGCTTCTGCTGATTAAAATGATATGCGGCATGCCTATATTCTGTGTGTAGCATTTCATATGCAGATACAGCCACAGTCTCACACAGTATATAGGCATGCTGCATATCAGTTTAATCAGCAGAAGCTGCTTGTGCATCCTAGCCACATAGCAATGCTAATAAGATGCATTTTCATAAAAAAAGGTGCCCGACGTTAGCTTTGATGCAAGATTTGTGAGGACACATCTGTATCCAAGTAGAGGCAGAGGTCACAGTGTTAGTGGAAGTGTGAGTGCTGTGTGCATGTGAGTGGGTTGATTGTGTAGTAGTGTTCGGAATATGTGTAAGGAGCATTATGTGTGTCATGTAAAAATGCATTAATAATGTGCAACATATGTGTAAAGGGGCACTATGTGTGTCATTATGTGTATAAGGGCATTAATAATTACTGATGTGCACCGGACATTTTTCGGGTTTTGTGTTTTGGTTTTGGATTCGGTTGCGCGGCCGTGTTTTGGATTCGGACGCGTTTTGGCAAAACCTCACCGAAAATTTTTTGTCGGATTCGGGTGTGTTTTGGATTCCGGTGTTTTTTACAAAAAAAACTAAAAAACTGCTTAAATCATAGAATTTGGGGGTCATTTTGATCCCATAGTATTATTAACCTCAATAACCATAATTTCCACTCATTTCCAGTCTATTCTGAACACCTCACACCTCACAATATTATTTTTAGTCCTAAAATTTGCACCGAGGTCGCTGGATGGCTAAGCTTAGCGACACAAGTGGCCGACACAAACACCTGGCCCATCTAGGAGTGGCACTGCAGTGTCAGGCAGGATGGCACTTCAAAAAAATAGTCCCCAAACAGCACATGATGCAAAAAAAAAAAAAAAAGAGGCGCACCAAGGTCGCTGTGTGACTAAGCTAAGCGACACAAGTGGCCGACAAAAACACCTGGCCCATCTAGGAGTGGCACTGCAGTGTCAGGCAGGATGGCACTTCAAAAAAAATTGTCCCCAAACAGCACATGATGCAAAGAAAAAAAGAGGCGCACCAAGGTCGCTGTGTGACTAAGCTAAGCGACACAAGTGGCCGACACAAACACCTGGCCCATCTAGGAGTGGCACTGCAGTGTCAGGCAGGATGGCACTTCAAATAATTGTCCCCAAACAGCACATGATGCAAAGAAAAATTAAAGAAAAAAGAGGTGCAAGATGGAATTGTCCTTGGGCCCTCCCACCCACCCTTATGTTGTATAAACAGGACATGCACACTTTAACGAACCCATCATTTCAGCGACAGGGTCTGCCACACGACTGTGCTTGAAATGACTGGTTGGTTTGGGCCCCCACCAAAAAAAGAAGCAACCAATCTCTCCTTGCACAAACTGGCTCTACAGAGGCAAGATGTCCACCTCATCATCATCCTCCGATTCCTCACCCCTTTCACTGTGTACATCCCCCTCCTCGCAGATTATTAATTAGTCCCCACTGGAATCCACCATCTCAGGTCCCTGTGTACTTTGTGGAGGCAATTGCTGCTGGTGAATGTTTCCACGGAGGAATTGATTATAATTCATTTTGATGAACATCATCTTCTCCACATTTTCTGGAAGTAACCTCGTACGCCGATTGCTGACAAGGTGAGCGGCTGCACTAAACACTCTTTCGGAGTACACACTGGAGGGAGGGCAACTTAGGTAGAATAAAGCCAGTTTGTGCAAGGACCTCCAAATTGCCTCTTTTTCCTGCCAGTATACATACGGACTGTCTGACGTGCCTACTTGGATGCGGTCACTCATATAATCCTCCACCATTCTTTCAATGGTGAGAGAATCATATGAAGTGACAGTAGACGACATGTCAGTAATCGTTGGCAGGTCCTTCAGTCCGGACCAGATATCAGCACTCGCTCCAGACTGCCCTGCATCACCGCCAGCGGGTGGGCTCGGAATTCTTAGCCTTTTCCTCGCACCCCCAGTTGCGGGAGAATGTGAAGGAGGAGATGTTGACGGGTCACGTTCCGCTTGACTTGACAATTTTCTCACCAGCAGGTCTTTGAACCTCTGCAGACTTGTGTCTGCCGGAAAGAGAGATACAACGTAGGTTTTAAATCTAGGATCGAGCACAGTGGCCAAAATGTAGTGCTCTGATTTCAACAGATTGACCACCCGTGAATCCTGGTTAAGCGAATTAAGGGCTCCATCCACAAGTCCCACATGCCTAGCGGAATCGCTCTGTTTTAGCTCCTCCTTCAATGTCTCCAGCTTCTTCTGCAAAAGCCTGATGAGGGGAATGACCTGACTCAGGCTGGCAGTGTCTGAACTGACTTCACGTGTGGCAAGTTCAAAGGGTTGCAGAACCTTGCACAACGTTGAAATCATTCTTCACTGCGCTTGAGTCAGGTGCATTCCCCCTCCTTTGCCTATATCGTGGGCAGATGTATAGGCTTGAATGGCCATTTGCTGCTCCTCCATCCTCTGAAGCATATAGACGGTTGAATTCCACCTCGTTACCACCTCTTGCTTCAGATGATGGCAGGGCAGGTTCAGGAATGTTTGGTGGTGCTCCAGTCTTCTGTACGCAGTGGCTGAATGCCAAAAGTGGCCCGCAATTCTTCGGGCCACCGACAGCATCTCTTGCACGCCCCTGTCGTTTTTTAAATAATTCTGCACCACCAAATTCAATGTATGTGCAAAACATGGGACGTGCTGGAATTTGCCCAGATGTAATGCACGCACAATATTGCTGGCGTTGTCCGATGTCACAAATCCCCAGGAGAGTCCAATTGGGGTAAGCCATTCTGCGATGATGTTCCTCAGTTTCCGTAAGAGGTTGTCAGCTGTGTGCCTCTTCTGGAAAGCGGTGATACAAAGCGTAGCCTGCCTAGGAACGAGTTGGCATTTGCGAGATGCTGCTACTGGTGCCGCCGCTGCTGTTCTTGCTGCGGGAGGCAATACATCTACCCAGTGGGCTGTCACAGTCATATAGTCCTGAGTTTGCCCTGCTCCACTTGTCCACATGTCCGTGGTTAAGTGGACATTGGGTACAACTGCATTTTTTAGGACACTGGTGAGTCTTTTTCTGAGGTCTGTGTACATTTTCGGTATCGCCTGCCTAGAGAAATGGAACCTAGATGGTATTTGGTACCAGGGACACAGTACCTCAATCAAGTCTCTAGTTGGCTCTGAATTAACGGTGGATACCGGAACCACGTTTCTCACCGCCCAGGCTGCCAAGGCCTGAGTTATCTGCTTTGCAGCAGGATGACTGCTGTGATATTTCATCTTCCTCGCAAAGGACTGTTGGACAGTCAATTGCTTACTGGAAGTAGTACAAGTGGTCTTCCGACTTCCCCTCTGGGATGACGATCGACTCCCAGCAGCTACAACAGCAGCGCCAGCAGCAGTAGGCGTTACACTCAAGGATGCATCGGAGGAATCCCAGGCAGGAGAGGACTCGTCAGACTTGCCAGTGACATGGCCTGCAGGACTATTGGCTTTCCTGGGTAAGGAGGAAATTGACACTGAGGGAGTTGGTGGTGTGGTTTGTAGGAGCTTGGTTACAAGAGGAAGGGATTTAGTGGTCAGTGGACTGCTTCCGCTGTCACCCAAAGTTTTTGAACTTGTCACTGACATGATGAATGCGCTGCAGGTGACGTATAAGGGAGGATGTTCCGAGGTGGTTAACGTCCTTACCCCTACTTATTACAGCTTGACAAAAGCAACACACGGCTTGACACCTGTTGTCCGCATTTGTGTTAAAATAATTCCACACCGAAGAGCTGATTTTTTTTTGTATTTTGACCAGGCATGTTAATGGCCATATTCAACAACAGGTGTCTCCCCGGGTGCCTGACTTAAACAAACCACCTCACCATCAGAATCCTCCTTGTCAATTTCCTCCCCAGCACCAGCAACACCCATATCCTCATCCTGGTGTACTTCAACAGTGACATCTTCAATTTGACTATCAGGAACTGTACTGCGGGTGCTCCTTCCAGCACTTGCAGGGGGGCGTGCAAATGGTGGAAGGCGCAAGCTCTTCCCGTCCAGTGTTGGGAAGGTCAGGCATCGCAACCGACACAATTGGACTCTCCTTGGGGATTTGTGATTTAGAAGTACGCACAGTTCTTTGCTGTGCTTTTGCCAGCTTAAGTCTTTTCATTTTTCTAGCGAGAGGATGAGTGCTTCCATCCTCATGTGAAGCTGAACCACTAGCCATGAACATAGGCCAGGGCCTCAGCCGTTCCTTGCCACTCCATGTCGTAAATGGCATATTGGCAAGTTTACGCTTCTCCTCAGACGCTTTTAATTTTGATTTTTGGGTAATTTTACTGAACTTTTGTTTTTTGGATTTTACATGCTCTCTACTATGACATTGGGCATCGGCCTTGGCAGACGATGTTGATGGCATTTCATCGTCTCGGCCATGACTAGTGGAAGCAGCTTCAGCACGAGGTGGAAGTGGATCTTGATCTTTCCCTATTTTAACCTCCACATTTTTGTTCTCCATTTTTTAATGTGTGGAATTATATGCCAGTAACTATCAATAGCAATGGCCTACTACTATATATACTGCGCACAACTGAAATGCACCACAGGTATTGATGGATAGTATACTTGACGACACAGAGGTAGGTAGAGCAGTGGCCTTCCGTACCGTACTGCTATATATACTGGTGGTCACTGTCAGCAATCTGCAAAACTAAAATGCACCACAGGTATAGAATGTAGATGGATAGTATACTTAATGACGACACAGAGGTAGGTACAGCAGTGGCCTTCCGTACTGCTATATATAGTATACTGGTGGTCAGTGTGTCAGCAAACTGCAAAACTAAAATGCACCACAGGTATAGAATGTAGATGGATAGTATACTTAATGACGACACAGAGGTAGGTACAGCAGTGGCCTTCCATACCGTACTGCTATACATAGTATACTGGTGGTCACTGTGTCAGCAAACTGCAAAACTAAAATGCACCACAGGTATAGAATGTAGATGGATAGTATACTTAATGATGACACAGAGGTAGGTACAGCAGTGGCCTTCCGTACTGCTATATATAGTATACTGGTGGTCACTGTGTCAGCAAACTGCAAAACTAAAATGCACCACAGGTATAGAATGTAGATGGATAGTATACTTAATGATGACACAGAGGTAGGTACAGCAGTGGCCTTCCGTACTGCTATATATAGTATACTGGTGGTCACTGTGTCAGCAAACTGCAAAACTAAAATGCACCACAGGTATAGAATGTAGATGGATAGTATACTTAATGACGACACAGAGGTAGGTACAGCAGTGGCCTTCCATACCGTACTGCTATATATAGTATACTGGTGGTCACTGTGTCAGCAAACTGCAAAACTAAAATGCACCACAGGTATAGAATGTAGATGGATAGTATATTTAATGACGACACAGAGGTAGGTACAGCAGTGGCCTTCCGTACTGCTATATATAGTATACTGGTGGTCACTGTGTCAGCAAACTGCAAAACTAAAATGCACCACAGGTATAGAATGTAGATGGATAGTATACTTAATGACGACACAGAGGTAGGTACAGCAGTGGCCTTCCATACCGTACTGCTATATATAGTATACTGGTGGTCACTGTGTCAGCAAACTGCAAAACTAAAATGCACCACAGGTATAGAATGTAGATGGATAGTATACTTAATGACGACACAGAGGTAGGTACAGCAGTGGCCTTCCGTACTGCTATATATAGTATACTGGTGGTCACTGTGTCAGCAAACTGCAAAACTAAAATGCACCACAGGTATAGAATGTAGATGGATAGTATACTTAATGACGACACAGAGGTAGGTACAGCAGTGGCCTTCCGTACCGTACTGCTATATATAGTATACTGGTGGTCACTGTGTCAGCAAACTGCAAAACTAAAATGCACCACAGGTATAGAATGTAGATGGATAGTATACTTAATGACAACACAGAGGTAGGTACAGCAGTGGCCTTCCGTACTGCTATATATAGTATACTGGTGGTCACTGTGTCAGCAAACTGCAAAACTAAAATGCACCACAGGTATAGAATGTAGATGGATAGTATACTTAATGACGACACAGAGGTAGGTACAGCAGTGGCCTTCCATACCGTACTGCTATATATAGTATACTGGTGGTCACTGTGTCAGCAAACTGCAAAACTAAAATGCACCACAGGTATAGAATGTAGATGGATAGTATACTTAATGACGACACAGAGGTAGGTACAGCAGTGGCCTTCCGTACCGTACTGCTATATATAGTATACTGGTGGTCACTGTGTCAGCAAACTGCAAAACTAAAATGCACCACAGGTATAGAATGTAGATGGATAGTATACTTAATGACGACACAGAGGTAGGTACAGCAGTGGCCTTCCGTACTGCTATATATAGTATACTGGTGGTCACTGTGTCAGCAAACTGCAAAACTAAAATGCACCACAGGTATAGAATGTAGATGGATAGTATACTTAATGACGACACAGAGGTAGGTACAGCAGTGGCCTTCCGTACCGTACTGCTATATATAGTATACTGGTGGTCACTGTTTCAGCAAACTGCACAACTGAAATGCACCACAGGTATAGAATCTAGATGGATAGTATACTTAATGATGACACAGAGGTAGGTACAGCAGTGGCCTACTGTACCGTAATGCTATATATTATATACTGGTGGTCACTGGTCAGCAAAACTCTGCACTGTACTCCTCCTATATAATATTATACTGGTGGTCCCCAGTCCCCACAATAAAACAGCACACTGAGCACAGATATGGAGTGTTTTTCAGGCAGACAACGTATACTGGTGGTCACTGTCAGCAAAACTCTGCACTGTACTCCTGCTATATAATACAGCTGCTCCCCACTCCCCACAATTAAGCAGTGTGAGCACAGATATATGCAGCACACAGAGCACAGATATGGAGCGTTTTTTTCAGGCAGAGAACGGATAACTGGTGGTCACTGATCAGCAAAACTCTGCACTGTACTCCTCCTATATTATACAGCTGCTCCCCAGCCCTCCCCACAATTAAGCAATAGTGCACAATCAAGTTCAACAATAACGGAGAGGACGCCAGCCACGTCCTCTCCCTAACATTTCCAATGCACGAGTGAAAATGGCGGCGACGCGCGGCTGCTTATATAGAATCCGAATCTCGCGAGAATCTGACAGCGGGATGATGACGTTCGGGCGCGCTCGGGTTAACCGAGCCATACGGGAGAATCCGAGTATGGCTCGGACCCGTGTAAAATGGGTGAAGTTCGGGGGGGTTCGGTTTCAGAGAAACCGAACCCGCTCATCACTATTAATAATGTGCAGCATATGTGTAACAGAGTACTACTGTATGTGTGTCATTATGTGTATAGGGGCACTAATAATGTGCAGCAAATGTGTAGGGGGCACAATGTGTGTCATTGTGTGTATAAGGGCATTAATAATGTGCGGCATATGTGTAAGGGACATTATGTGTAAAAGGGCATTAATAAAGGTTGTCATAATGTGTAAGGTGCATTATGTTTATAAGGACATTAATGTGTCTCATATGTTTACGGGGCATTACTGTGTGGAATTGTGAATAAATGCATTACTAATGTGTGGCATTATGTGTATAAGGTGCTCTACTATGTGGCGTTGCATATAGAAAGGGCACTACTGTGTCGTCTAATGTGAATAAAGAGCAATAAGGTGTGGTGTAATGTGAATAAGGAGCAATTCAGTGTGATGTAATGTGAATAAGGGGCTCTACTGTGAGGAGTAACGTTTATAAGGTAAAGTGATACTACTGTGGGATGTAATATGAATTATGGACACTATCGCAAGATAAAATGTGAATAAAGTTGCAGTACTGTGTGGCGTAATTGGAATTGGGGTTACTATTGTGTGGCAATGCCCCTTCCCAGCAAGAAGATGCCCCTTTTTGGGCTGTGCGTCAAATGTGCGAACTGTTCCTATTTAAAATATAGGGGGTACAAGGACTGCTATGGGTAAGGGGTGATGGTGCTGGGAAAGAGATGCAAGGTCAGAGGCAGAACCAGCGGTGGTGCTAGGGGGCACCAGCCAAAATCTTGCCTAGGGCATCATATTGGTTAGGGCCGGCTCTGCCAAGGCCAACAGTGTGACGGTCTTCCACGTAAGATATTTTACGTCCACCTCCTGTAACGGTTCAAACCAGTCCGATTGGAGGAACTGCACCACCACATTGAGATCCCAAGGTGCCGTGGGAGGCACAAAGGGAGGTTGGATGTGCAAAACACCTTTCAAGAATGTCTGTACCTCAGGGAGAGAAGCCAATTGATTCTGAAAGAAAATGGACAAAGCCGAAATCTGGACTTTTATGGAGCCCAGACGCAGGCCCACATCCACGCCTGCCTGCAGAAAAAGCAGGAAACGTCCCAGATGAAATTCCACCGCAGAATAATTTCTGCTCTCACACCAAGAGACATATTTCTTCCAAAATGGTAATGCTTAGACGTTACCCTCTTCCTGGCTTGGATCATAGTCGGGATAACCTTTTTAGGGATCCCACTCATGGCTAGAATCAGCCATTCAACTTCCATGCCGTCAAATGTAGCCACGGTAAGTCCTGATAGATGAACGGGCCCTGTTGCAGAAGATCCTTGCGAAGAGGTAGAGGCCACAGATCTTCGAGGAGCATCTCCAGAAGGTCCGCATACCAGGCCCTTCTTGACCAGTCCAGAGCAATGAGTATTGCTTGAACTTTTTCCCTTTTTATTCACTTTAGAATTCTTGGGATCAGAGGAAGTGGTGGAAACACGTACACCATCTGATAGACCCATGGAGTTGTCAGGGCGTCTATCGCCACTGCCTGTGGGTCTCTCGACCTGGAACAATACCGCCTGAGCTTCCTGTTGAGACGAGAGGCCATCATGTCTGTGGATATCCCCATCGACTTGTCAAGCACCTGAACACTTCCGGGTGAAGGCCCCACTCCCCTGGGTGCAGGTCGTGTCTGCTGAGGAAGTTTGCTTCCCAGTCGTTTACTCCCGGAATGAAAACCGCTGACAATGCCACAGCGCTTCTTTCTGCCCAGGGGAGAATTCTTGACACCTCTGACATTGCTGCTCTGCTTTTAGTTCCGCCCTGTCGGTTTACGTATGTTACTGCTGTCACATTGTCCGACTGGACCTGAATTGCCCGATCTTGAAGAAGATATGAGGCCTGCATACGGGCATTGTATATGACCCTGAGTTCCAGAATGTTTTGGAAGGATGACTTCCTGACTTGACCATCTTCCCTGACTGCTCCCCAACCTCTGAGGCTTGCGTCTGTGGTTAACAGAATACAGTTCTGAATTCTGAACCTCCATCCTGCGACGAGGTGAGAAGATTGTAGCCACCACAGAAGGGAGATCCTGGTCTTTGGCGACAGACGGATCCTCTGGTGCATGTGAAGATGCGATCCGGACTATTTGTCCAACAGAACGAGCTGGTAGGGTCTTGCATGAAACCTTCCGTATTGAAGTGCCTCGTAAGAGGCCACCATTTCCCCAGAAGGCGGATGCACAGATGCACCGACACCCGGGTTGGCTTCAGGACATCCCGAACCATCGACTGGATTACCAATGCCTTTTCCAATGGAAGGAACACCTTTTGAGACTCCGTATCCAGTATCATTCCCAGTAATGGGAGCCTCCGTGTTGGCTCTAGGTGAGATTTCGGAAGGTTCAGAATCCCCCCGTGATCCAGGAGGAGTTTGGTTGAGAGACCAATGCTGTCCAGCAACCTCTCCCTGGACGGCGCTTTTATCAGGAGATGGCCCAGGTACGGAATTATGTTCACTCCCTGTTTGCGGAGTAGAAACATCATCTCTGCCATCACCTTGGTGAACACCCTCGGTGCCGTGGAGAGACCAAATGGCAGGGCCTGGAACTGGTAGTGACAGTCCTGCAGTACAAACCGTAGATAAGCCCGATGAGGCGGCCAGATCAGAATTTGAAGGTACACATCCTTGATATCCAGAGACACTAGGAATTCCCCCTCCTCCAGACCTGAGATCACCGCTCTCAGAGACTTCATCTTGAATTTGAACACTCGTAAGTACGGGTTCAAAGACTTGAGGTTCAGAATCGGTCTTACCGAACCGTCCGGTTTCGGTACTACGAACAAGCTGGCTGGAATAGTACCCCTTGTTTAGTAGACGAGGTAGAACTGGAACAATTACTTGAGTCTGTACCAGTTTTTGGATGGCATGCTGTAAAGTTATACTTGCCTCTTGTGAAACTGGCAAGCCTGATTTGAAGAATCTGTGAGGTGGGAGCTCTTGGTACTCCAGTCTGTAGCTCTTGAACTCGGCCGTCCGAAAGGACTGTAAAGTAGAAGCTGAATAAGTCTTCTTGGGAGGGGGGGGGGGGGGGGCTGCGGAAGGAGAATACGTAGACTTACCTGCAGTAGCTGTGGAGTTCCATTTGTTTAGTTCATCTCCAAACAAGGCCTCTCCTGTGAATGGTAGGCCTTTCACGCCTTTCCTGGAGTCCGCGTCAGCAGTCCACTGGCGTAGCCACAAGCCCCTGTGTACCGACACTGCCATAGTGGTGCCAACCAGCCCTGCCTGAAAACAACAAACATAGAAAATAAATGAAATAAACTCTTCAGGAGCTTCCTTCCTCATGACCGGCTCCTCCGGGCACATTTTCTAAACTGAGTCTGGTAGGAGGGGCATAGAGGGAGGAGCCAGCCCACACTATCAAATTCTTAAAGTGCCCATGGCTCCTAGTGGACCCATCTATACCCCATGGTACTAAGTGGACCCCAGTATCCTCTAGGACGTAAGAGAAATATAAAATAAATTACTGTCACTATAATCTGCCATTAAAGCTGCAATACATCTTTGGGACACTAGATGTCAGCATCGGTCTTGTAAATAAGTATAAAAGGAAGATGAATCATGTCATCTTGCTTGGAAGCTATTCACTAAATGACCATGGAAAAGCAGCTTTAGACCCCGAGGGGTGCATTCTATAGGTTTGCGGAGCAAAATCGCTGCATCTGGTATCAGTGTGGCAAAGGTTTTGAGCTGGCCAGAGTGAAGGCATTCCTAGGGAACACTATAGAAACAAGATTTCATTTTGTAGAGCTATTAAAATGCAACAATTTAAAGGGGTGAAGAGCATTCTCATGGACATTGGGGGTTATTCAGGTCACATTGATGCGACCGCAATAACCCCGCCGGTGGTGGCAGTGCAGTCCTGTGCATGCGCTAGGAGCCTATGCGATCTGATCGCATTGCCTGCAAACGCCTCTGCCTGATTGACAGGCAGAGGCGTTTGCAGGGACAGAGCGTTGCATCTGCAGGGTGTTTTCCACAGTTGCTGCGACCGCAATTTAACTGTTGTCACAACCACTGGGCAGGCCGTTTAGCATGCTGAACGGCCTTGACCTGCGATGGGCGGCCCCCAGCATGTGTCAGCAGAATCTGCAATTCTTACTGAATAACCCTCATTGTGTAGTGAAATATTACAAACATGTGTTTTCCCCCTATTTACATCCTCAGCCCAATACTACTATTGATTCTATACAGCATTTTTACATAAAAAATGAAACGTCCACATTCCACCAATAGGATGACAGTAAGATATCATCTTAACATATTAACATGACTAAATACAGTGTATGCGAATAGATTACGAAACATATTCAAACTTATATAAATTTGCTTTTTGTTTTGTAACATCAGCAACTTAATTTCTTTTATTTTATGCCAGAAAATATTTACAGGCAGGTCCATAAATATTGGGACATCGGCACAATTCTGATATTTTGGGCTCTATACACCACCACAATGGATTTGAAATGAAACAAACAAGATGTGCTTTAACTGCAGACTTTCCACTTTAATTTGAGGGTATTTACATCCAAATCAGGTGGACGGTGTAGGGAATTATAACGGTTTCTATATTTGCCTCACACTTTTTAAGGGACCAAAAGTAATGGGACAGACTAAACAATCCTAAATCAAACTTTCACTTTTTAATACTTTGCTGCAAATCCTTTGCAGTCAATTACAGCCTGAAGTCTGGAACACATACTAGGGTATTCAATTATCCGCAAATTCGCGGCAATTTTTCGCCCGAAAAGTTTTCGCGGCAATCGGCCGAAAATTGCCGCGAAAACGCTCCGTTTTTCGACCTATTCAATTCCAAACGGGTTTCACGTGAAAATTCTTGCAGTGAAAAGTGCAGGTGAAAATGGGGAAATCAGCCTGTACCCCAAAAAATGCTAAACTAACATAGGAAAACAGAAGAGAAGTGTGTTAGAGATCACATTAGAGAGTTTTTGGGGACTTAAATTGTGTGAAATGGCTGTTATATGCATTTTTTTTAAAAATGCAAAAAAATGATAGAAAGCTATTTTTTTTTAGCAAAATAAATGCTCTCATTAAATTTAGGTTACATGAAAATGGGTATAAGTATATATTTGGGTCATTTTAGGGTACTTTAAAAAAAAGTGGAAACAGACTGATTAGTCCCATCTGCAAGCCTAAAAACACCTGTCCCACTCATAAAGCACCCCAATATACCTGTCCCATACCTTGAATCCCAATTTCCATCACTTTGAACTTTTTCACCCCAAAAATTACATGTCATTATTGGCCAATTAAAAATAATTAAAAACTTCAACGTGCCTAATTAGTCATTAAGGGGGGTGTCCCAGGAGTTCTGGACAATATCCAAACATTTTTACCTTAAAATAGTGACTTTTCCCAACTTTTCACCTGCTCAGAGTAGGTGAAGTGAAATTACTGAAAAAATGATCACCGATAAGTTTTCACGGAAAATTGAATAGGCTGTAATTGCGTTTCACGTGAAAAGTCAGTTTTTTCACCCGAAAACCGGACTTTTCACGTGAAAAGTCCGTTATCACTGCTAATTGAATATACCCCATAGACATCACCAGACGCTGGGTTTCATCCCTGGTGATGCTCTGCCAGGCCTCTACTGCAGCCGCCGTGCCCACCCCCCCAATGGTCCGGGCATACCTGCGTTGCCCGGACCGCACCCCCTAAACGTCGGACAAACGCCTCCGGCCCGCCCAGGCAGAGGTGATCGCAGGGCTGAAACAGCCATCGACTGTTTGCATGCGCCGGCGCACTGTGCCGCCGGCACATGTGCAGTTCAGACCTGATCGGCTGCTGTGCAAAAACTTTAGGCCCCTTGAGTGAAAATGTGTGCTGCTTTAATGACCTCCAGTGCTGGTAGTGTATTGGTGCACAATTAGTAAAAAGGGATGAGCGGGTTCGGTTCCCTGAGAACCGGACCACCCTGCTCATCACGAGCCGAGCCTCGATCCGAGCCCGGCTCGAGTTTTCCCACCAGACTCGGAAACCAGAACGAGGCAAAACGCCATCATCCCGATGTCGGATTCTTGCAGGTTTTGGATTCTATATATGGCACCGCGCGTCGCCACCATTTTCACTCCAGTGCTGGAGAGTGTAGTGAGAGGCCGAGTCTCCTCTGTGTCTGTGCAGGAAAGTGGTGTGGCGTGTGGGGTGGCGACCTGCTCTTTTGTGTCATTCCAGTGCTGTCTTGTACTGCATCAGTCCAGTGGTGCTGTCTTGTGCTGCATCAGTCCAGTGGTGGTGTCCTGTGCTGCCATAAGTCCAGTGCTGCTGTATAAGTCCAGTCCAGTGGTGCTGTCTTGTGCTGCATCAGTCCAGTGGTGGTATCCTGTGCTGCCATAAGTCCAGTAGTGATGTCTTGTGCTGCCATAAGTCCATTGATGCTGCTGTATAAGTCCAGTCCAGTGCAGTGGTGCTGTCTTGTGCTGCATCAGTCCAGTGGTGGTGTCCTGTGCTGCCATAAATCCAGTAGTGATGTCTTGTGCTGCCATAAGTACATTGATGCTGCTGTATAAGTCCAGACCAGTGGTGCTGTGTTGTGCTGCATCAGTCCAGTGGTGGTGTCCTGTGCTGCCATAAGTCCAGTAGTGATGTCTTGTGCTGCCATAAGTCCATTGATGCTGCTGTATAAGTCCAGTCCAGTGGTGCTGTGTTGTGCTGCATCAGTCCAGTGGTGGTGTCTTGTGCTGCCATAAGTCCAGTCACAGTGGTGGTGTCCTGTGCTGCCATAAGTCCAGTGCTGCTGTATAAGTCCAGTCCAGTGGTGCTGTCTTGTGCTGCATCAGTCCAGTGGTGGTGTCCTGTGCTGCCATAAGTCCAGTAGTGATGTCTTGTGCTGCCATAAGTCCATTGATGCTGCTGTATAAGTCCAGACCAGTGGTGCTGTGTTGTGCTGCATCAGTCCAGTGGTGGTGTCCTGTGCTGCCATAAGTCCAGTGGTGCTGCTGTATAAGTCCAGTCCAGTGGTGCTGCCGCATAAGTCCAAGGGTAATGCCGTATAAGTCCAGTCCAGTGGTGCTGCCGTATAAGTCCAGCAGTACTGCCGTACAAGTCCAGCAGTACTGCCGTATCAGTCCAGGGGTACTGCCGTATAAGTCCAGTCCAGTGTTGCTGCCGTATAAGTCCAGTGGTGCTGCCGTATAAATCCAGTCCAGTGGTACTGCCGTATAAGTCCAGGGGTGCTGCCATATAAGTCCAGGGTTACTGCCGTATAAGTCCAGTCCAGTGATACTGCCATATAAATCCAGCAGTACTGCCGTATAATTCCAGTCCAGTGGTGCTGCCTAATAAGTCCAGTGGTGCTGCCGTATAAGTCCAGTCCGGTGGTGCTGCCATATAAGTCCAGGGGTACTGCCATATAAGTTCAGTCCAGTGGTGCTAGTGGTGCTGACGTATAAATCCAGAGATACTGCCGTATAAACCGTGGGGTACTGCCATATAAGTCCAGTCCAGTGGCGCTGCCGTATAATTCCAGGGGTACTGCCGTATATGTCCAGTGGTGCTGCCGTATAAGTCCAGTCCAGTGGTGCTGCCGTATAAGTTCAGTGGTGCTGCCGTATAAGTCAAGTGGTACTGCCGAATAAGTCCAGTCCAGTGGTGCTGCCATACAAGTCCAGTGGTGCTGTCCTGTGCTGTATATTATTTACTCCAAATAATAAGATTTTCCTCACCGGTAAATCTATTTCTCGTAGTCCGTAGTGGATGGGGGGGCATTTCCGGGGTGTGGGTCCCCCTGAATTGTTGTGGCTGTTTTGCCTCAGGAGCAACACATATTAACACTTATTTTCATATTTACTTTCATCCCTATCGTGTGTTTTGTTTCAATGTAATTCATTTCCTACCTTCACTTTTCACTACTTTACCTCTCACTACTTTATCTCCCCCTTCACTACCTCTCACTAATTTACCCCTGCTGTTTTCAGCAGCCTCTCTCACTAACCTATTTTCACTTTTTCACTATATATTTTTTCACTTTTGTGTTGCCCTGGGGTCACTCAGCTGCTTCATTTTGGGGGGTCCCGCACCCTAGATTTGTACCCCCCAAAATGTTAGGGACTTGCCCGACTAATGAGGTCACCTGGACGCGGTGGGCAAGCCGTTACTTATGGCCATAACTATGCGAAGAACCTCGCTTAAAATGCAAAATTTTATTGCAATTATTATTATTAATAAATTGGTAATGTTTGAATTGTGCACCTGCAACCTTTTTCTTTGTATGCAGTTCTACTGAAAGGTCTCCGCAGGGTCGCACCTCTCATTACCGGTGTGCACCCCAGGACCCCTCCCCTGTATACCTAATGCTGTGTATTCACATACACAATAGAAGGCCAGAGACCCCTTCTGCCTGGTGGTAGCACCCACGCCCACCTGTCCTATATATTGGTTTTAATTAGGTTCCTGACATTTCTTAGACTGCATGCAGAGCAAGGTGAGTCCTGCACAAATGTATATTGGATTATCAGATGGGGGGGCATTTCCGGGGTGTGGGTCCCCCTGAATTGTTGTGGCTGTTTTGCCTCAGGAGCAACACATATTAACACTTATTTTCATATTTACTTTCATCCCTATCGTGTGTTTTGTTTCAATGTAATTCATTTCCTACCTTCACTTTTCACTACTTTACCTCTCACTACTTTATCTCCCCCTTCACTACCTCTCACTAATTTACCCCTGCTGTTTTCAGCAGCCTCTCTCACTAACCTATTTTCACTTTTTCACTATATATTTTTTCACTTTTGTGTTGCCCTGGGGTCACTCAGCTGCTTCATTTTGGGGGGTCCCGCACCCTAGATTTGTACCCCCCAAAATGTTAGGGACTTGCCCGACTAATGAGGTCACCTGGACGCGGTGGGCAAGCCGTTACTTATGGCCATAACTATGCGAAGAACCTCGCTTAAAATGCAAAATTTTATTGCAATTATTATTATTAATAAATTGGTAATGTTTGAATTGTGCACCTGCAACCTTTTTCTTTGTATGCAGTTCTACTGAAAGGTCTCCGCAGGGTCGCACCTCTCATTACCGGTGTGCACCCCAGGACCCCTCCCCTGTATACCTAATGCTGTGTATTCACATACACAATAGAAGGCCAGAGACCCCTTCTGCCTGGTGGTAGCACCCACGCCCACCTGTCCTATATATTGGTTTTAATTAGGTTCCTGACATTTCTTAGACTGCATGCAGAGCAAGGTGAGTCCTGCACAAATGTATATTGGATTATCAGATGGGGGGGCATTTCCGGGGTGTGGGTCCCCCTGAATTGTTGTGGCTGTTTTGCCTCAGGAGCAACACATATTAACACTTATTTTCATATTTACTTTCATCCCTATCGTGTGTTTTGTTTCAATGTAATTCATTTCCTACCTTCACTTTTCACTACTTTACCTCTCACTACTTTATCTCCCCCTTCACTACCTCTCACTAATTTACCCCTGCTGTTTTCAGCAGCCTCTCTCACTAACCTATTTTCACTTTTTCACTATATATTTTTTCACTTTTGTGTTGCCCTGGGGTCACTCAGCTGCTTCATTTTGGGGGGTCCCGCACCCTAGATTTGTACCCCCCAAAATGTTAGGGACTTGCCCGACTAATGAGGTCACCTGGACGCGGTGGGCAAGCCGTTACTTATGGCCATAACTATGCGAAGAACCTCGCTTAAAATGCAAAACTTTATTGCAATTATTATTATTAATAAATTGGTAATGTTTGAATTGTGCACCTGCAACCTTTTTCTTTGTATGCAGTTCTACTGAAAGGTCTCCGCAGGGTCGCACCTCTCATTACCGGTGTGCACCCCAGGACCCCTCCCCTGTATACCTAATGCTGTGTATTCACATACACAATAGAAGGCCAGAGACCCCTTCTGCCTGGTGGTAGCACCCACGCCCACCTGTCCTATATATTGGTTTTAATTAGGTTCCTGACATTTCTTAGACTGCATGCAGAGCAAGGTGAGTCCTGCACAAATGTATATTGGATTATCAGATGGGGGGGCATTTCCGGGGTGTGGGTCCCCCTGAATTGTTGTGGCTGTTTTGCCTCAGGAGCAACACATATTAACACTTATTTTCATATTTACTTTCATCCCTATCGTGTGTTTTGTTTCAATGTAATTCATTTCCTACCTTCACTTTTCACTACTTTACCTCTCACTACTTCATCTCCCCCTTCACTACCTCTCACTAATTTACCCCTGCTGTTTTCAGCAGCCTCTCTCACTAACCTATTTTCACTTTTTCACTATATATTTTTTCACTTTTGTGTTGCCCTGGGGTCACTCAGCTGCTTCATTTTGGGGGGTCCCGCACCCTAGATTTGTACCCCCCAAAATGTTAGGGACTTGCCCGACTAATGAGGTCACCTGGACGCGGTGGGCAAGCCGTTACTTATGGCCATAACTATGCGAAGAACCTCGCTTAAAATGCAAAATTTTATTGCAATTATTATTATTAATAAATTGGTAATGTTTGAATTGTGCACCTGCAACCTTTTTCTTTGTATGCAGTTCTACTGAAAGGTCTCCGCAGGGTCGCACCTCTCATTACCGGTGTGCACCCCAGGACCCCTCCCCTGTATACCTAATGCTGTGTATTCACATACACAATAGAAGGCCAGAGACCCCTTCTGCCTGGTGGTAGCACCCACGCCCACCTGTCCTATATATTGGTTTTAATTAGGTTCCTGACATTTCTTAGACTGCATGCAGAGCAAGGTGAGTCCTGCACAAATGTATATTGGATTATCAGATGGGGGGGCATTTCCGGGGTGTGGGTCCCCCTGAATTGTTGTGGCTGTTTTGCCTCAGGAGCAACACATATTAACACTTATTTTCATATTTACTTTCATCCCTATCGTATGTTTTGTTTCAATGTAATTCATTTCCTACCTTCACTTTTCACTACTTTACCTCTCACTACTTTATCTCCCCCTTCACTACCTCTCACTAATTTACCCCTGCTGTTTTCAGCAGCCTCTCTCACTAACCTATTTTCACTTTTTCACTATATATTTTTTCACTTTTGTGTTGCCCTGGGGTCACTCAGCTGCTTCATTTTGGGGGGTCCCGCACCCTAGATTTGTACCCCCCAAAATGTTAGGGACTTGCCCGACTAATGAGGTCACCTGGACGCGGTGGGCAAGCCGTTACTTATGGCCATAACTATGCGAAGAACCTCGCTTAAAATGCAAAATTTTATTGCAATTATTATTATTAATAAATTGGTAATGTTTGAATTGTGCACCTGCAACCTTTTTCTTTGTATGCAGTTCTACTGAAAGGTCTCCGCAGGGTCGCACCTCTCATTACCGGTGTGCACCCCAGGACCCCTCCCCTGTATACCTAATGCTGTGTATTCACATACACAATAGAAGGCCAGAGACCCCTTCTGCCTGGTGGTAGCACCCACGCCCACCTGTCCTATATATTGGTTTTAATTAGGTTCCTGACATTTCTTAGACTGCATGCAGAGCAAGGTGAGTCCTGCACAAATGTATATTGGATTATCAGATGGGGGGGCATTTCCGGGGTGTGGGTCCCCCTGAATTGTTGTGGCTGTTTTGCCTCAGGAGCAACACATATTAACACTTATTTTCATATTTACTTTCATCCCTATCGTGTGTTTTGTTTCAATGTAATTCATTTCCTACCTTCACTTTTCACTACTTTACCTCTCACTACTTTATCTCCCCCTTCACTACCTCTCACTAATTTACCCCTGCTGTTTTCAGCAGCCTCTCTCACTAACCTATTTTCACTTTTTCACTATATATTTTTTCACTTTTGTGTTGCCCTGGGGTCACTCAGCTGCTTCATTTTGGGGGGTCCCGCACCCTAGATTTGTACCCCCCAAAATGTTAGGGACTTGCCCGACTAATGAGGTCACCTGGACGCGGTGGGCAAGCCGTTACTTATGGCCATAACTATGCGAAGAACCTCGCTTAAAATGCAAAATTTTATTGCAATTATTATTATTAATAAATTGGTAATGTTTGAATTGTGCACCTGCAACCTTTTTCTTTGTATGCAGTTCTACTGAAAGGTCTCCGCAGGGTCGCACCTCTCATTACCGGTGTGCACCCCAGGACCCCTCCCCTGTATACCTAATGCTGTGTATTCACATACACAATAGAAGGCCAGAGACCCCTTCTGCCTGGTGGTAGCACCCACGCCCACCTGTCCTATATATTGGTTTTAATTAGGTTCCTGACATTTCTTAGACTGCATGCAGAGCAAGGTGAGTCCTGCACAAATGTACATTGGATTATCAGATGGGGGGGCATTTCCGGGGTGTGGGTCCCCCTGAATTGTTGTGGCTGTTTTGCCTCAGGAGCAACACATATTAACACTTATTTTCATATTTACTTTCATCCCTATCGTGTGTTTTGTTTCAATGTAATTCATTTCCTACCTTCACTTTTCACTACTTTACCTCTCACTACTTTATCTCCCCCTTCACTACCTCTCACTAATTTACCCCTGCTATTTTCAGCAGCCTCTCTCACTAACCTATTTTCACTTTTTCACTATATATTTTTTCACTTTTGTGTTGCCCTGGGGTCACTCAGCTGCTTCATTTTGGGGGGTCCCGCACCCTAGATTTGTACCCCCCAAAATGTTAGGGACTTGCCCGACTAATGAGGTCACCTGGACGCGGTGGGCAAGCCGTTACTTATGGCCATAACTATGCGAAGAACCTCGCTTAAAATGCAAAATTTTATTGCAATTATTATTATTAATAAATTGGTAATGTTTGAATTGTGCACCTGCAACCTTTTTCTTTGTATGCAGTTCTACTGAAAGGTCTCCGCAGGGTCGCACCTCTCATTACCGGTGTGCACCCCAGGACCCCTCCCCTGTATACCTAATGCTGTGTATTCACATACACAATAGAAGGCCAGAGACCCCTTCTGCCTGGTGGTAGCACCCACGCCCACCTGTCCTATATATTGGTTTTAATTAGGTTCCTGACATTTCTTAGACTGCATGCAGAGCAAGGTGAGTCCTGCACAAATGTATATTGGATCATCAGATGGGGGGGCATTTCCGGGGTGTGGGTCCCCCTGAATTGTTGTGGCTGTTTTGCCTCAGGAGCAACACATATTAACACTTATTTTCATATTTACTTTCATCCCTATCGTGTGTTTTGTTTCAATGTAATTCATTTCCTACCTTCACTTTTCACTACTTTACCTCTCACTACTTTATCTCCCCCTTCACTACCTCTCACTAATTTACCCCTGCTGTTTTCAGCAGCCTCTCTCACTAACCTATTTTCACTTTTTCACTATATATTTTTTCACTTTTGTGTTGCCCTGGGGTCACTCAGCTGCTTCATTTTGGGGGGTCCCGCACCCTAGATTTGTACCCCCCAAAATGTTAGGGACTTGCCCGACTAATGAGGTCACCTGGACGCGGTGGGCAAGCCGTTACTTATGGCCATAACTATGCGAAGAACCTCGCTTAAAATGCAAAATTTTATTGCAATTATTATTATTAATAAATTGGTAATGTTTGAATTGTGCACCTGCAACCTTTTTCTTTGTATGCAGTTCTACTGAAAGGTCTCCGCAGGGTCGCACCTCTCATTACCGGTGTGCACCCCAGGACCCCTCCCCTGTATACCTAATGCTGTGTATTCACATACACAATAGAAGGCCAGAGACCCCTTCTGCCTGGTGGTAGCACCCACGCCCACCTGTCCTATATATTGGTTTTAATTAGGTTCCTGACATTTCTTAGACTGCATGCAGAGCAAGGTGAGTCCTGCACAAATGTATATTGGATTATCAGATGGGGGGGCATTTCCGGGGTGTGGGTCCCCCTGAATTGTTGTGGCTGTTTTGCCTCAGGAGCAACACATATTAACACTTATTTTCATATTTACTTTCATCCCTATCGTGTGTTTTGTTTCAATGTAATTCATTTCCTACCTTCACTTTTCACTACTTTACCTCTCACTACTTTATCTCCCCCTTCACTACCTCTCACTAATTTACCCCTGCTGTTTTCAGCAGCCTCTCTCACTAACCTATTTTCACTTTTTCACTATATATTTTTTCACTTTTGTGTTGCCCTGGGGTCACTCAGCTGCTTCATTTTGGGGGGTCCCGCACCCTAGATTTGTACCCCCCAAAATGTTAGGGACTTGCCCGACTAATGAGGTCACCTGGACGCGGTGGGCAAGCCGTTACTTATGGCCATAACTATGCGAAGAACCTCGCTTAAAATGCAAAATTTTATTGCAATTATTATTATTAATAAATTGGTAATGTTTGAATTGTGCACCTGCAACCTTTTTCTTTGTATGCAGTTCTACTGAAAGGTCTCCGCAGGGTCGCACCTCTCATTACCGGTGTGCACCCCAGGACCCCTCCCCTGTATACCTAATGCTGTGTATTCACATACACAATAGAAGGCCAGAGACCCCTTCTGCCTGGTGGTAGCACCCACGCCCACCTGTCCTATATATTGGTTTTAATTAGGTTCCTGACATTTCTTAGACTGCATGCAGAGCAAGGTGAGTCCTGCACAAATGTATATTGGATTATCAGATGGGGGGGCATTTCCGGGGTGTGGGTCCCCCTGAATTGTTGTGGCTGTTTTGCCTCAGGAGCAACACATATTAACACTTATTTTCATATTTACTTTCATCCCTATCGTGTGTTTTGTTTCAATGTAATTCATTTCCTACCTTCACTTTTCACTACTTTACCTCTCACTACTTTATCTCCCCCTTCACTACCTCTCACTAATTTACCCCTGCTGTTTTCAGCAGCCTCTCTCACTAACCTATTTTCACTTTTTCACTATATATTTTTTCACTTTTGTGTTGCCCTGGGGTCACTCAGCTGCTTCATTTTGGGGGGTCCCGCACCCTAGATTTGTACCCCCCAAAATGTTAGGGACTTGCCCGACTAATGAGGTCACCTGGACGCGGTGGGCAAGCCGTTACTTATGGCCATAACTATGCGAAGAACCTCGCTTAAAATGCAAAATTTTATTGCAATTATTATTATTAATAAATTGGTAATGTTTGAATTGTGCACCTGCAACCTTTTTCTTTGTATGCAGTTCTACTGAAAGGTCTCCGCAGGGTCGCACCTCTCATTACCGGTGTGCACCCCAGGACCCCTCCCCTGTATACCTAATGCTGTGTATTCACATACACAATAGAAGGCCAGAGACCCCTTCTGCCTGGTGGTAGCACCCACGCCCACCTGTCCTATATATTGGTTTTAATTAGGTTCCTGACATTTCTTAGACTGCATGCAGAGCAAGGTGAGTCCTGCACAAATGTATATTGGATTATCAGATGGGGGGGCATTTCCGGGGTGTGGGTCCCCCTGAATTGTTGTGGCTGTTTTGCCTCAGGAGCAACACATATTAACACTTATTTTCATATTTACTTTCATCCCTATCGTGTGTTTTGTTTCAATGTAATTCATTTCCTACCTTCACTTTTCACTACTTTACCTCTCACTACTTTATCTCCCCCTTCACTACCTCTCACTAATTTACCCCTGCTGTTTTCAGCAGCCTCTCTCACTAACCTATTTTCACTTTTTCACTATATATTTTTTCACTTTTGTGTTGCCCTGGGGTCACTCAGCTGCTTCATTTTGGGGGGTCCCGCACCCTAGATTTGTACCCCCCAAAATGTTAGGGACTTGCCCGACTAATGAGGTCACCTGGACGCGGTGGGCAAGCCGTTACTTATGGCCATAACTATGCGAAGAACCTCGCTTAAAATGCAAAATTTTATTGCAATTATTATTATTAATAAATTGGTAATGTTTGAATTGTGCACCTGCAACCTTTTTCTTTGTATGCAGTTCTACTGAAAGGTCTCCGCAGGGTCGCACCTCTCATTACCGGTGTGCACCCCAGGACCCCTCCCCTGTATACCTAATGCTGTGTATTCACATACACAATAGAAGGCCAGAGACCCCTTCTGCCTGGTGGTAGCACCCACGCCCACCTGTCCTATATATTGGTTTTAATTAGGTTCCTGACATTTCTTAGACTGCATGCAGAGCAAGGTGAGTCCTGCACAAATGTATATTGGATTATCAGATGGGGGGGCATTTCCGGGGTGTGGGTCCCCCTGAATTGTTGTGGCTGTTTTGCCTCAGGAGCAACACATATTAACACTTATTTTCATATTTACTTTCATCCCTATCGTGTGTTTTGTTTCAATGTAATTCATTTCCTACCTTCACTTTTCACTACTTTACCTCTCACTACTTTATCTCCCCCTTCACTACCTCTCACTAATTTACCCCTGCTGTTTTCAGCAGCCTCTCTCACTAACCTATTTTCACTTTTTCACTATATATTTTTTCACTTTTGTGTTGCCCTGGGGTCACTCAGCTGCTTCATTTTGGGGGGTCCCGCACCCTAGATTTGTACCCCCCAAAATGTTAGGGACTTGCCCGACTAATGAGGTCACCTGGACGCGGTGGGCAAGCCGTTACTTATGGCCATAACTATGCGAAGAACCTCGCTTAAAATGCAAAATTTTATTGCAATTATTATTATTAATAAATTGGTAATGTTTGAATTGTGCACCTGCAACCTTTTTCTTTGTATGCAGTTCTACTGAAAGGTCTCCGCAGGGTCGCACCTCTCATTACCGGTGTGCACCCCAGGACCCCTCCCCTGTATACCTAATGCTGTGTATTCACATACACAATAGAAGGCCAGAGACCCCTTCTGCCTGGTGGTAGCACCCACGCCCACCTGTCCTATATATTGGTTTTAATTAGGTTCCTGACATTTCTTAGACTGCATGCAGAGCAAGGTGAGTCCTGCACAAATGTATATTGGATTATCAGATGGGGGGGCATTTCCGGGGTGTGGGTCCCCCTGAATTGTTGTGGCTGTTTTGCCTCAGGAGCAACACATATTAACACTTATTTTCATATTTACTTTCATCCCTATCGTGTGTTTTGTTTCAATGTAATTCATTTCCTACCTTCACTTTTCACTACTTTACCTCTCACTACTTTATCTCCCCCTTCACTACCTCTCACTAATTTACCCCTGCTGTTTTCAGCAGCCTCTCTCACTAACCTATTTTCACTTTTTCACTATATATTTTTTCACTTTTGTGTTGCCCTGGGGTCACTCAGCTGCTTCATTTTGGGGGGTCCCGCACCCTAGATTTGTACCCCCCAAAATGTTAGGGACTTGCCCGACTAATGAGGTCACCTGGACGCGGTGGGCAAGCCGTTACTTATGGCCATAACTATGCGAAGAACCTCGCTTAAAATGCAAAATTTTATTGCAATTATTATTAATAATAAATTGGTAATGTTTGAATTGTGCACCTGCAACCTTTTTCTTTGTATGCAGTTCTACTGAAAGGTCTCCGCAGGGTCGCACCTCTCATTACCGGTGTGCACCCCAGGACCCCTCCCCTGTATACCTAATGCTGTGTATTCACATACACAATAGAAGGCCAGAGACCCCTTCTGCCTGGTGGTAGCACCCACGCCCACCTGTCCTATATATTGGTTTTAATTAGGTTCCTGACATTTCTTAGACTGCATGCAGAGCAAGGTGAGTCCTGCACAAATGTATATTGGATTATCAGATGGGGGGGCATTTCCGGGGTGTGGGTCCCCCTGAATTGTTGTGGCTGTTTTGCCTCAGGAGCAACACATATTAACACTTATTTTCATATTTACTTTCATCCCTATCGTGTGTTTTGTTTCAATGTAATTCATTTCCTACCTTCACTTTTCACTACTTTACCTCTCACTACTTTATCTCCCCCTTCACTACCTCTCACTAATTTACCCCTGCTGTTTTCAGCAGCCTCTCTCACTAACCTATTTTCACTTTTTCACTATATATTTTTTCACTTTTGTGTTGCCCTGGGGTCACTCAGCTGCTTCATTTTGGGGGGTCCCGCACCCTAGATTTGTACCCCCCAAAATGTTAGGGACTTGCCCGACTAATGAGGTCACCTGGACGCGGTGGGCAAGCCGTTACTTATGGCCATAACTATGCGAAGAACCTCGCTTAAAATGCAAAATTTTATTGCAATTATTATTATTAATAAATTGGTAATGTTTGAATTGTGCACCTGCAACCTTTTTCTTTGTATGCAGTTCTACTGAAAGGTCTCCGCAGGGTCGCACCTCTCATTACCGGTGTGCACCCCAGGACCCCTCCCCTGTATACCTAATGCTGTGTATTCACATACACAATAGAAGGCCAGAGACCCCTTCTGCCTGGTGGTAGCACCCACGCCCACCTGTCCTATATATTGGTTTTAATTAGGTTCCTGACATTTCTTAGACTGCATGCAGAGCAAGGTGAGTCCTGCACAAATGTATATTGGATTATCAGATGGGGGGGCATTTCCGGGGTGTGGGTCCCCCTGAATTGTTGTGGCTGTTTTGCCTCAGGAGCAACACATATTAACACTTATTTTCATATTTACTTTCATCCCTATCGTGTGTTTTGTTTCAATGTAATTCATTTCCTACCTTCACTTTTCACTACTTTACCTCTCACTACTTTATCTCCCCCTTCACTACCTCTCACTAATTTACCCCTGCTGTTTTCAGCAGCCTCTCTCACTAACCTATTTTCACTTTTTCACTATATATTTTTTCACTTTTGTGTTGCCCTGGGGTCACTCAGCTGCTTCATTTTGGGGGGTCCCGCACCCTAGATTTGTACCCCCCAAAATGTTAGGGACTTGCCCGACTAATGAGGTCACCTGGACGCGGTGGGCAAGCCGTTACTTATGGCCATAACTATGCGAAGAACCTCGCTTAAAATGCAAAATTTTATTGCAATTATTATTATTAATAAATTGGTAATGTTTGAATTGTGCACCTGCAACCTTTTTCTTTGTATGCAGTTCTACTGAAAGGTCTCCGCAGGGTCGCACCTCTCATTACCGGTGTGCACCCCAGGACCCCTCCCCTGTATACCGGATGCTGGGACTCCGTAAGGACCATGGGGATTAGCGGCTCCGCAGGAGACTGGGCACAACTAAAGAAAGCTTTAGGACTACCTGGTGTGCACTGGCTCCTCCCACTAAGACCCTCCTCCAGACCTCAGTTAGGATACTGTGCCCGGAAGAGCTGACACAAATAGGAAGGATTTTGAATCCCGGGTAAGACTCATACCAGCCACACCAATCACACCGTATAACTCGTGATACTATACCCAGTTAACAGTATGAAATATAACTGAGCCTCTCAACAGATGGCTCAACAATAACCCTTTAGTTAGGCAATAACTATAAACAAGTATTGCAGACAATCCGCACTTGGGATGGGCGCCCAGCATCCACTACGGACTACGAGAAATAGATTTACCGGTGAGTAAAATCTTATTTTCTCTGACGTTCTAAGTGGATGCTGGGACTCCGTAAGGACCATAGAGATTATACCAAAGCTCCCAAACGGGCGGGAGAGTGCGGATGACTCTGCAGCACCGAATGAGCAAACTCTAGGTCCTCCTCAGCCAGGGTATCAAACTTGTAGACTGTTGCAAAAATGTTTGAACCCGACCAAGTAACAGCTTGGCAAAGTTGTAAAGCCGAGACCCCTCGGGCAGCCGCCCAAGAAGAGCCCACTTTCCTCGCGGAATGGGCTTTTACAGATTTAGGGTGCGGCAGTCCAGCCGCAGCATGTGCAAGTTGAATCGTGCTACAGATCCAGCGAGCAATAGTCTGCTTAGAAGCAGGAGCACCCAGCTTGTTGGGTGCATACAGGATAAATAGCGAGTCAGTTTTCCTGACTCCAGCCGTCCTGGAAACATATACTTTTCAGGGCCCTGACTACGTCCAGTAACTTGGAATCCTCCAAGTCCCAAGTAGCCGCAGGCACCACAATAGGTTGGTTCACATGAAAGACTGATACCACCTTAGGAAGGAATTGGGAACGAGTCCTCAATTCCGCCTTATCCCTATAAAATACAGATAAGGGCTTTTGTATGACAAAGCCGCCAATTTTGATACACGCCTGGCCGACGCCACGGCCCACAGCATGACCACTTTCCACGTGAGGTATTGTAGCTCCACGGATTTAAGTGGCTCAACCCAATGCGACTTCAGGAAATCCAACACCACGTTGAGATCCCACGGTGCCACTTGATGCACAAACGGGGGCTGACTATGCAGCACTCCCTTAACAAAAGTCCGAACTTCAGGCAGTGAAGCCAGTTCTATTTTGGAAGAAAATCGATAGAGCCGAAATCTGGACCTTCATGGAACCCAATTTTAGGCCCATAGTCACCTCTGACTGTAGGAAGTGCAGAAATCGACCTAGCTGAAATTTCTCCTTTGGGGCCTTCCTGGCCTCACAGCACGCAACATATTTCCACCATATGCGGTGATAATGGTTTGCGTTCACTTCTTTCCTAGCTTTAAATAACGTAGGGATAACTTCCTCCGGAATGCCCTTTTCCTTCAGGATCCGGCGTTCAACCGCCCTGCCGTCAAACGCAGCCGCGGTACGTCTTGGAACAGACAGGCCCCCTGCTGCAGCAGGTCCTGTCTGAGCGGCAGAGGCCATGGGTCCTCTGAGATCATTTCTTGGAGTTCTGGTTACCAAGCTCTTCTTGGCCAACCCGGAACAATGAGTATAGTTCTTACTCCTCTCCTTCTTATTATTCTCATTACCCTGGGTAAGAGAGGCTGGGTACCAGAGCGTCCACAGCTATCGCCTGAGGGTCCCTTGACCTGGCGCAATATCTTTGTAGCTTTTTGTTGGGCCGGGACGCCATCATGTCCACCTGTGGCCTTTCCCAACGGTGTACAATCATTTGGAAAACTTCTGGATGAAGTCCCCACTCTCCCGGGTGGAGGTCGTGTCTTCTGAGAAAGTCTGCTTCTCAGTTGTCCACTCCGGGAATGAACACTGCTGACAGTGCTAACACATGATTTTCCGCCCATCGGAGAATCCTTGTGGCTTCTGCCATCGCCATCCTGCTTCTTGTGCCGCCCTGTCGGTTTACATGAGCGACCGCCGTGATGTTGTCTGACTGGATCAGCACCGGCCGTTATTGAAGCAGGGGTCTAGCCTGACTTAGGGCATTGTAAATGGCCCTTAGTTCCAGAATATTTATGTGTAGGGAAGTCTCCTGACTTTTCCATAGCCTTGGAAGTGTCTTCCCTGTGTGACTGCCCCCCAGCCTCGAAAGCTGGCATCCGTGGTCACCAGTCCTGTATGCCGAATCTGCGGCCCCCTAGAAGATGAGCACTCTGCAGCCACCACAACAGCGACACCCTGGCCCTTGGAGACAGGGTTATCCGCCGATGCATCTGAAGATGCGACCCGGACCACTTGTCCAACAGATCCCACTGGAAAATCCTTGCATGGGACCTGGCGAATGGAATTTCTTCGTAAGAAGCTACCATCCTTCCCAGGGCTCGCGTGCATTGATGCACCGACACCTGTATACGTATTAGGAGGTCTCTGTCTAGAGACGACAACTCCTTGGACTTCTCCTCCGGGAGAAACCCTTTTTATCCTGTTCTGTGTCCAGAACCATACCCAGGAACAGTAGACGCGTCGTAGGAACCAGCTGCGACTTTGGAATATTCAGAATCCAGCCGTGCTGTTGTAGCACTTCCCGAGATAGTGCTACTCCGCCGAACAACTGCTCCCTGGACCTCGCCTTTATAAGGAGATCGTCCAAGTACGGGATAATTATTTCGGCCATTACCTTGGTAAATACCTCGGTGCCGGGGACAGACCAACGGCAACGTCTGGAATTGGTAATGACAATCCTGTACCACAATTTTGAGGTACTCCTGGTGAAGAGGGTAAATAGGGACATGCAGGTAAGCATCCTTGATGTCCAGTGATACCATGAAATTCTCCAGGCTTGCAATAATCGCCCTGAGCGATTCCATTTTGAACTTGAACCTTCGTATATAAGTGTTCAAGGCTTTCAATTTTTAGAATGGGTCTCACCGAACCGTCTGGTTTCGGTACCACAACATTTTGGAATAGTAACCCCGGCCTTGTTGAAGGAGGGGTACCTTGATTTCACCTGCTGGAAGTACAGCTTGTGAATTGCCGCCAGTACTACCTTTCTCCGAGGGCAGCAGGCAAGGCTGATGTGAGGTAACGGCGAGGGGGAGTCGCCTCGAACTCCAGCCTGTATCCCTGTGATACTATTTGCAGAACCTAGGGATCCACCTGTGGGCAAGCCCACTGGTCCCTGAAGTTCCCGAGACGCGCCCCTACCGCACCTGTCTCCACCTGTGGAGCCCCAACGTCATGCGGTGGACTCATAGGAAGCGGGGGAAGATTTTTGATCCTGGGAACTGGCTGCTAGTGCAGCTTTTTCTTTCTTCCCTTGTCTCTGTGCAGAAAGGAAGCGCCTTTGACCCGCTTGCTTTTCTGAAGCCGAAAGGACTGTACCTGAAAATACAGTGCTTTCTTAGGCTGTGAGGAAACCTGAGGTAAAAAAATTTCTTCCCAGCTGTTGCTGTGGATACGAGGTCCCAGAGACCATTCCCAAACAATTCCTCACCCTTATAAGGCAGAATCTCCATGTGCCTTTTATAGGCAGCATCACCTGTCCACTGCCGGGTTTCTAATACCCTCCTGGCAGAATGGACATTGCATTAATTCTGGATGCCAGCCGGCAAATATCCCTCTGTGCATCCCTTATATCGAAGCCGACGTCTTTAATATGCTCTATGTTAGCAAACTATTATCCCTGTCTTAGAGTATTAATATTATCTGACTGGGTATCAGACCACGCTGCAGCAGCACTATTTATGCTGAGGCAATTGCAGGTCTCAGTATATAACCTGAGTGTGTATATACAGACTTCAGGATAGCCTCCTGCTTTTTATCAGTAGGCTCCTTCAAGGTGGCCGTATCCTAAGACGGCAGTGCCACCTTTTTTGACAAACGTGTGAGCACCTTATCCACCCTAAGGGATATTTCCCAACGTGACCTATCCTCTGGCGGGAAAGGGTACGCCATCAGTAACTTTTTAGAAATTACCAGTTTCTTATCGGGGGAACCCACGCTACTTTACATACTTCATTCATTCATCTGATGGGGGAACAAAACACTGGCTGCTTTTTCTCCCCAAAAATAAAACCCCTTTTATGTGGTACTTGGGTTCATGTCAGAAATGCGTAACACATTTTTCATTGCCGAGATCATTTAACGGATGTTCCTAGTGGATTGTGTATATGTCTCAACCTCGCCGACACTGGAGTCAGACTCCGTGTCGACATCTGTGTCTGCCATCTGAGGTAACGGGCGCTTTTTTGAGCCCCTGATGGCCTTTGAGACGCCTGGGCAGGCGCGGGCTGAGAAGCCGGCTGTCCCACAGCTGTTTTACGTCATCCAGCCTTCTATGTAAGGAGTTGACATTGTCGGTTAATACCTTCCACCTATCCATCCACTCTGGTGTCGGCCCCACAGGGGGCGACATCCCATTTATCGGCCTCTGCTCCACCTCCACGTAACCTTCCTCATCCCACATGTCGACACAGCCGTACCGACACACAGCACACACACAGGGAATGCTCTGACTGAGGACAGGACCCCACAAAGTCCTTTGGGGAGACAGAGAGAGAGTATGCCAGCACACACCAGAGCGCTATATAATGCAGGGATTAACACTATAACTGAGTGATTTTTCCCCCAATAGCTGCTTGTATAAACAATATTGCGCCTAAATTTAGTGCCCCCCTCTCTTTTTAACCATTTGAGCCTGAAAACTACAGGGGAGAGCCTGGGGAGCTGTCTTCCAGCTGCACTGTGAAGAGAAAATGGCGCCAGTGTGCTGAGGGAGATAGCCCCGCCCCTTTTTCGCTGACTTTTCTCCCGCTTTTTTATGGATTCTGGCAGGGGTATTTATCACATATATAGCCTCTGGGGCTATATATTGTGATGATTTTGCCAGGCAAGGTGTTTATATTGCTGCTCAGGGCGCCCCCCCCAGCGCCCTGCACCCATCAGTGACCGGAGTGTGAGGTGTGCATGAGGAGCAATGGCGCACAGCTGCAGTGCTGTGCGCTACCATGGTGAAGACTGAAGTCTTCTGCCGCCGATTTTCCGGAACACTTCTTGCTTCTGGCTCTGTAAGGGGGCCGGCGGCGCGGCTCCGGGACCGAACATCAATGGCCGGTTCCATGCGGTCGATCCCTCTGGAGCTAATGGTGTCCAGTAGCCTAAGAAGCCCAAGCTACCACCAGTTAGGTAGGTTCGCTTCTTCTCCCCTTAGTCCCTCGCTGCAGTGAGTCTGTTGCCAGCAGATCTCACTGTAAAATAAAAAACCTAAAATATACTTTCTTTCTAGGAGCTCAGGAGAGCCCCTAGTGTGCATCCAGCTCAGCCGGGCACAAGAATCTAACTGAGGTCTGGAGGAGGGTCTTAGTGGGAGAAGCCAGTGCACACCAGGTAGTCCTAAAGCTTTCTTTAGTTGTGCCCAGTCTCCTGCGGAGCCGCTAATCCCCATGGTCCTTACGGAGTCCCAGCATCCACTTAGGACGTCAGAGAAAAAGGGGTTATTAATACTTAATCCAAATAATTTTTACAGGGTTTGCCCTGTGTGGTGTAGGGGTACACTCTCCTGTGCCGCATATTGTTATATAACTCCAGAAAAATAATGGAGAACAAAAATTTGGAGGATAAAATAGGGAAAGATCAAGAACCACTTCCTCCTAGTGCCACTAGTCATGACATAGACGATGAAATGCCATCAACGTTGTCTGCCAAGACTGATGCCCAATGTCATAGTAGAGGGTATGTAAAATCCAAAAAGCCAAAGTTCAGTAAAATTACCAAAAAAAAATTATTTAAATCGTCTGAGGAGAAATGAAAACTTACCAATACGCCATTTACGACACGGAGTGGCAAGGTATGGCTAAGGCCCTGGCCTATGTTCATGACTAGTGGTTCAGCTTCACATGACGATGGAAGCCCTCATCATCCCGCTAGAAAAATTATAAGAGTTAAGCTGGCAAAAGCACAGCAAAGAACTGTGCATTCTAAGATGGTATCACAAATCGCCAAGGAGAGTCCAAGTGTGTCGGCGGTTGCGATGCCTGACCTTCCCAACACTGGACGGGAAGAGGTAGCTCCTTCCACCATTTGCACGCCCTCTGCAAGTGCTGGAAGGAGCACCCACAGTCCAGTTTCTGATATTCAAATTGAAGATGTCACTGTTGAAGTACACCAGGATGAGGATATGTCTTTATGTATACTGGAAGGAAAAAGAGGCAATGCAGCCACAGGAATTGCCTCTGATGGTAATAATAGACAACAGCTCAGCAGAAGGCTACGGGGAGATGGACCCAGTTATGGTGAGGACACATAGCAATGTAGTCTCTCTGGCAACAATCTTCTTTCCAAGAAGATTCATGATTTATGCAGATTTCTTAAGTAGCAGAATCAGTAGCCTCACCCATAGATTGGGACCAGGCTGAGACCTGTTATTGGGGGTAATTCCGAGTTGATCGCAGCATCAAATTTGTTAGCAGTTGGGTAAAACCATGTGCACTGCAGGGAGGGCAGATATAACATTTGCAGAGAGAGTTAGATTTGGGTGGGTTATTTTGTTTCTGTGCAGGGTAAATACTGGCTGCTTTGTTTTTACACTGCAATTTAGATTTCAGTTTGAACACACCCCACCCAAATCTAACTCTCTCTGCAAATGTTATATCTGCCCCCCGCCTGCAGTGCAAATGGCTTTGCCCAACTGCTAACAAATTTGATGCTGCGTTCAACTCGGAATTACCCCCATTATCTGTTGCAAACTGTGGACAGGTGGAGTCTTCCACCACTTTCTATGAAAAGTTTTATCCCCTCCCAAGTGGCACATTGGCCCTCATTCCGAGTTGTTCGCTCGCAAGCTGCTTTTAGCAGCTTTGCACACGCTAAGCCGCCGCCTACTGGGAGTGAATCTTAGCATATCAAAATTGCGAATGAAAGATTAGCAGAATTGCGAATAGACACTTCTTAGCAGTTTCTGAGTAGCTCCAGACTTACTCGGCATCTGCGATCAGTTCAGTCAGTTTCGTTCCTGGTTTGACGTCACAAACACACCCAGCGTTCGCCCAGACACTCCTCCGTTTCTCCAGCCACTCCCGCGTTTTTCCCGGAAACGGTAGTGTTTTTTCGCACACACCCATAAAACGGCCAGCTTCTGGCCAGAAACACCCACTTCCTGTCAATCACATTACGATCACCAGAACGAAGAAAAAACCTCGTAATGCCGTGAGTAAAATACCTAACTGCATAGCAAATTTACTTGGCGCAGTCGCACTGCGGACATTGCGCATGCGCATTAGCGACTAATCGCTCCGTTGCGAGAAAAAAATAACGAGCGAACAACTCGGAATGACCCCCATTGTTTTGGTAAGATAACGGCAGATGTGGGATGGTCAGAAAAAGGGAACATTATTTCATTTTTATTCTTGTTTTCCATCAGGTGTCCCTTCTTGGCCATTCCACGTCATTAGTCACCAGAATGATGAGACTTGGGCTTGGAAGAGGGGATGTGGCTTTCACTTGTGTGGATTTTTATGTCTGGGAGATATGGGAGCTATAGTCCGGGTTAAGGGATCTGTAAATAATTGTACACTGCGACTGGTGCTATTTCATTTAGATATCACCAGTGTACACAGTAACGCTTTACAAGTGGGAACAAACACAATAATAGAACAAAACCGATTACAATTTTCCCTTTTTGTCATAAATAATAAAAGTTTTTAAACTGGTCACAAACTGAGTTATGTACGTACAGTTTTATAGTAGCAGGTAAGTGATGATCTGCCCATTCCCGCTGTTTTCTGAGTTTCAATGGGATGGAACTTCAGTCGGTGCAGAGACTGTGGTCATTACCTAGTCTGGAGGTCAGGAATGCCAGGTCACCGCCTTTCTGAGGTTCCTTCAGCCACAACCCCCCAGCGTCCCAGGTTCGCCGATAAGAAGTACACGGCACATGCTGCAATGCTGGGTCCTAGTAACATAGCAATCCTCCCCTGACTCTAATACTCACAAACGCTGCATGTAGCATGTAAGTTAAGGCTTTGGAAACACACCGGGAAACCAAATCTTT
Organism: Pseudophryne corroboree; assembly: GCF_028390025.1. Classification (NCBI taxonomy): domain Eukaryota; kingdom Metazoa; phylum Chordata; class Amphibia; order Anura; family Myobatrachidae; genus Pseudophryne; species Pseudophryne corroboree. The sequence goes on along the minus strand of NC_086444.1, from coordinate 85,199,102 downwards.
GCAGGATGAAAAGAAAAATCTGTAATTGTAGAAATGGTAAAAATGTCACATCACATTCCAACTACTTTCACTTTAGGACTGTCCCTATTATTCATTTAGAGGGATTTATCAGTGTTGGACAGTCACAAGGTTAACACTGGGCATGATTCAGAGAATTGTGCAAATGCATTCACAACTGCAAATTGTTAGGCATCTGTGTGGAAATGTTAATGTCACAGCTCCTGTATTTGTATTGAGAGGCCACATACTAAGACGCAGCATCCATTGCAGAACAGTCTTTTTTTAAAGTTCTTCTGAGTAGCCATGTGGGCAGCATAGCAGCAGGGAGTAAGGCACCGGAGACATTGCAGCTCACACGGTATCAGTCACCCCCCCCCCCCCCCTGAAAAGATCGCGACCCATCTGCATTTTTACTGCCACTCCCCGTTACCTCTCCCTAATGGCCCTTGACTTCCTATCGTTTTGCAAACTACCGCTGTTGCAACACATTTGCAGCACATGCGCGATGCGACACGTCCACAGACCAACAATAATCGCTCAACCAGGGACGTGCAGCATACTTGCCTACCTGACCCTCTCCATGAGGGATAAAATGCTCTGTTCCTGGACTTTCCTGGTAATGTATGATTGCCATCACCTGTGGTGAAACACCTTTCTTATCAATGAACTAGCTCACCACAGGGGATGGCAATCATACATTACCAGAAAAGTCCAGGAACAGAGCATTTTCTCCCTCATGGAGAGGGTCAGGTAGGCAAGTATGACCTGCAGTCAGGGGAGGCAGTGTCTCCCCTGTCATTAATGATTAAAAAAAATACAAAGAAGATATTTTTAACACATATTCTGTGTCATTAATATCTGTTTTGTATTATTCAAATCATTTTGCTGTGCAAATGCAGACAAATATGTTTGGGAGGCAGAAAGAGCACTGCCTCCCACTGACAATATTGAAGGAGCTGAAGTTGGGGGCGGGGCCGAGCTCCGTGCTGTAAAAGCCCATTAAAAAAAGCATTAGAAGCGGCACTAGTATTAGTGCCTCAGTCAGGGCCGGCCACAAGAGGGCGCTGCACGCTGCCAATACTGGCCTTGCATTCAGCATGGGTGAATACATTTTGCATAATAAAATCCTGAGGATCGCCTACCCGTGCCCGGTGCTCTTCCTCCTAAAAAGGGCCGGCGCAGATGACCCCTGCAATGTTCTTTCTCCACAGTTCAGGCAGCTCTGCATCCAGCTCCTGGCAGTGTCGCACTCATGTTGTAATGATGAAGCGACGATGCCTCAGAGGAGCCAGGACAGCAGAAAGCAGACAGCCATGCTTTGTAAGTACACTATGGTACTGAGGAAGCACAGTACCAGTTGTGGGTGGGGGAAGGAAAGGTGTGTGTGTGTGTTGTTGTTGTTGTTGTTGTTGTATGGGGTGAGGAGCTGGCTGGGTTTTTTGGGGAAGCTGGCATCTGATACATTGCTGATTTGTGGTTGCTGGTTTTTTCCTCTCTCAGTTGGAGACACACGTCAGAAGGTCCCTTCTCCCACTCCGAAATAGAATCAACCGTGTGAGGATGGGGATCCGGTCTGAAGATCGACAGTGTCTAGGTGTTATGCACACCAGTGCCTGCAGGAATGTACTGGTGTCTGAACGGATAGGGATGCAAAACAAATGAACTCACAGACAGACTGGGGAATATGACATTACGTACACAGAAGGTGATAGGGTAACAAAATAAACACAAAGTGAACAGAGAAGCCCAGAGGCTAAGAAACTGGGTGTCTCCCTAGTATTAGTAATGCTCAGATGGAAAAAGCAAGATGTTGTGTTTTAATACGTAGAGAACCCGAAATGCTGTTGCTAAGGGCAACAGCAAAACCCTAAAGGGTTACCAACGGGTGTGGCAGTAAACTCCTTGGTCAGAGATGGAATGATAGACACAAGGAGAGTCTCCACAATCCTAATCCTCACTTGCAGTGCACAGGTTCAGCTTACTGCCACTAAACTGACACCTAAACACCTTGCACAGTGAGACAGGATTTAGGCAGGCAAATCTGAGAATACAGCCGCAAACTTGCTAAGTTCACAGAGTAGCAAAAGAACCCCAGCAAGTTAAACGACTGACTCCAGTCTTACTGCTAGGTCTGGATTGGCAGAGTGTAGTACCAAATCCCCAGGCCTATTTGCAGTAAGCAACAACAAATACAAAGCTACACAGTACTGGCTAACTTTCAGGAACTGACTAACCAACAAAGATTCAGCAGCATCTGCTTAACCTGAGAAGAGGCCTTATATAGCAGGTGCTATCCACGCCCCACTCAGACCTCACAGACTGTGAGCACAAAAACCAGCACCGGATCCCCTGCCGTGCACAGAGCCTGTAACCACTGCACAGCAAAAGACCCGAACCGGAGTATCAGCTGCGCTCAGGTTACTCTGCTAGCACTTGTCTCCCGGTTGCCTTGACGACGTGGCAGCACAGGGCAGGAGACCCTAACAGTACCCCCCCTCTGACGAGGGGTCAAAGAACCCCTACCACCGGGTTTATCGGGGAACTGCAAGAAGAAAGAGCGTATCAGTCTGGGGGCATGAAGATCACAACTGCGCACCCACGACCGCTCCTCCGGGCCATACCCCTTCCAGTGCACCAAAAATGACAGCCGACCCCGAACCATCTTGGAGTCAAGAATCCTTTCAACAACAAACTCCCTCTGGCCACGTATCAGAAGAGGGGAAGGTCTTCCACTGGAAGAAGGATTACTAATCGCCCGTTTTAAAAGGGAACAATGAAATGTTTTATTGATACCCAAAGAACGGGGCAGATCTAACTGAAATGCCACCGAATTGATAACCCTGGTGATCTTATAAGGGCCGATGAACCGGGGGCCTAACTTATGAGATGGCTGTCTCAACTTCAAATTCTTGGTAGACAACCAGACGAAGTCTCCTAATTTGAAGCTGCAGGGTCTTTTCCGCTTATCAAAAACCCTTTTGGTCACTAATGACACAGACACAAGGGCTTTCTTCACTTTCCTCCAAATACCTCTAAGGACCGAAACCACAGAGGAACCACCAGGCGTGGAGTCCAGGGGGTCAATAGAATTGGCCTTAGGATGATGCCCATACACACAAAGGAAGGGAGAGATCCCTGTAGCAGAGTGAGCCGCGTTGTTATAGGCAAACTCCGCCATGGACAGATGAGCAACCCAGTCAGTCTAACACTTGGAGACATAACACCTGAGGAACTGCTCCAAGGACTGGTTCACCCTTTAAGTCTGCCCATTAGACTGCGGATGGTAGCCTGACGACAAGCTGACAGAAATCTGGAGATCGGAACAAAATGCCCTCCAGAATTTGGCCACAAACTGGGATCCGCGGTCAGAGACCACATCAAGTGGCAACCCGTGGAGACGCACAACATGCAGCATAAATAATTCAGACAGGCGTCTGGCCGATGGCAGCCCAACCAGTGGTACGAAGTGCGCCATCTTCGAAAACCTGTCAACGACAACCCAGATGGCTGTCATCCCCGAGGATTTGGGCTAGTCCACCACAAAATCCATTGAAATGTGGGTCCATGGCTTAGATGGGATAGAGAGTGGATGTAATGGGCCAACAGGAACCCCTCTAGGAGTCTTATTTCGGGCACAGACGTCACATGCCCGAACCCACTGATCCACATCCTTAGCCACCGAGGGCCACCACACCGCCCTAGATAGCAACTCCCGAGTTCTGGCAATACCCGGGTGACCTGCCGACTTCTTAGCATGGAATTCCAGGAACACTCGCTGTCTTAACCTAGGAGGCACAAACAAAAGACCTACCGGAAGGTCTGGAGGAGCCTGCTCCTGTGCTCTAAGGACTAATGATAAGAGGTCCTGGGTAATGCCCACTTTAATACATGATGGGGACACAATGGGCAACGGCTCCTCGGTGGTCTCCTGGATTGGAGCAAAACTCCGCGAGAGCGCATCAGCCTTGATGTTTTTTGACCCAGGGCGATATGTTATCAAAAAATTAAAGCGAGCAAAAAACAAAGCCCATCGTGCCTGCCTGGCATTGAGACGCTTCGCTGACTCTAAATATGCCAGATTCTTATGGTCGGTGAGAATTGAGACCACAAACTTAGCCCCCTCAAGCCAGTGTCTCCACTCCTCGAGTGCATCCTTAATAGCCAACAATTCCCGGTTACCCACGTCATAATTCATCTCGGCAGGCGAAAATTTACGGGAAAAGTAAGCACAGGGATGAAGGCGATTATCAGACACTCCCATCTGAGAGAGCACTGCCCCAATACTCATCTCAGAGGCATCCACCTCCACCACAAAAGGACGCTCTGGATCTGGGTGTCGCAGCACCTTGGCCGATACAAATGCCCTTTTGAGACGGGCAAAAGCCGCTTTAGCCTCACAAGAACAGTGAGCAACATCCGCCCCTTTCTTAGTGAGTGCCACCAAGGGCGCCACTATAGACGAAAATCCAGCGATAAATCGTCTATAAAAATTCGCAAAGCCCAGGAAACGCTGAAGCGCCTTCAAACTAGTGGGCTGCACCCAATCCAGGACTGCCTGTACCTTGGAACCCTCCATTTGGAAACCTTCTGGGGAGATAATATATCCTAGAAATGCGATTTGCTGAACTTCAAATTCGCACTTCTCCAGCTTCGCCCCAAGCCGGTGGTCTCTGAGTTTCTGGAGGACTAAGCGTACATGCTTCCGATGTTCCTCCAGGGAATGGGAGAAGATTAGGATGTCATCTAAGTATACAACTAAGAATCTATCCAAATATTCCCTGAGTACATCATTCATGAAATCCTGGAAGACTGCCGGGGCATTACAGAGCCCAAAAGGCATCACCAAATATTCATAATGCCCTGAGTGGGTATTAAAGGCAGTCTTCCATTCATCCCCCTCTCTTATTCGGATTAGATTGTACGCACCGCGTAGGTCAATCTTAGAAAAAATGGTGGCAGTACGAAGCTGGTCAAACAAGACCGAAATGAGAGGCAGTGGGTATGAGTTTTTAATCGTGATACGGTTCAATTCCCTGAAGTCGATGCAGGGTCGCAACGAACCGTCCTTTTTACCCACGAAGAAGAATCCCGACCCAACTGGAGACTGTGAAGGTCTGATAAATCCCTTAGCCAAGTTCTCCTGAATGTACTCTGCCATAGCCTGAGTCTCAGGACGTGACAGGGAGTACAACCTGCTCTTGGGAAGCTTAGCATTTGGCAACAAATCAATGGCACAGTCATAGGGGCGATGGGGAGGTAGTACCTCTGCAACTTTTTTGGAGAACACGTCCACAAAATCTGCATAACACCCTGGCAATCCTGGCAAACTTAGCTGCGAGAGCCTGACTGGAAGGCTCAAGCAACTCCTGAAACAATCAGTACCCCAACTAAGAATCTCCCCAGAGACCCAGTCAAATTGAGGATTGTGGGCCCTTAACCAGGGTAACCCCAACACCAATGGGGCAAAAGTACAGACAGTCACATAAAAGGACAATTTTTCAGAGTGTGTGGCTCCAATAAACAAAGAAATCTGGCTAGTGCAAGAGGTAATTTTACCTTGGGATAATGGTTCCCCGTTTAACCCACAAATCTCAATTTCCGATGCCAAGGGTACTAAGGGAACAGAGTGTTTCAGGGCGAATTGGCAGTCCATAAAAACCCCGTCGGCCCCACTGTCCACAAAGGCCTCAGTCTTGACAGTTTGACCGAGGATCTTCAAGGTCACCGGAATGATAAAAGTCTTCTTGGGAAATTCTGACTTCTGGCCTGACAGGATATTTCCCATCACCCTCAGGCCCTGAAGTTTTCCGGCTTTTCTGGGCATGATACTACCACATGACCTTTATTCCCACAGTACAAACACAACCCCTGCTGTCTCCTCCGCGTCTTCTCACGCGACGAGAGGCGGGCAGCCCCAATCTGCATAGGCTCCTCGGAAAATTCCTTAGAGTCTGAGGTTCCCTTGGGAAAGAAGGAAACCTCGGTCTCCCTTTCAAGCCTACGCTCTCTCAGCCGTCTATCCACCCGGATGGATAACTGCATGAGCTGATCCAAGCTATCAGGCAAGGGATATTGTACCAGTTGGTCTTTTATCTGGTTAGAAAGACCTCTTCGGTACTGGTGTCTCAGGGCTGGGTCATTCCACTGGGTATCATGGGCCAACCTCCGAAACTCTGTACAGTAAACCTCAACTGGCCTTCGACCTTGCTTAAGGATCGAAATCTTAGCCTCGGCTGAGGCCGTCTTGTCAGGGTCATCATACAACATGCCCAGGGCCGTAAAAAAAGCATCAACACTTTTAAGCGACGGACAGTCAGGCTGCAACCCATATGCCCAGACCTGTGGGTCTCCTTGTAGCAAGGAAATCACTATGCCCACCCGCTGAATCTCCGACCCAGAAGACTGAGGCCTAAGCCGGAAGTATAGCTTGCAGCTCTCCTTGAAACAAAAGAACTGCGAGCGATCTCCAGAAAAACGATCCGGGAGATTTACTTTCGGCTCCTTAACCCCTGAAGGTGCTGCTGCTGCGGGAGCTCCGCCAGTGGCCTGGGAGGTGTGCATTTTAATGGACAAATCATTAAATTGTCGAGCCAGGACCTGCACCTGATCGACCACCTGTTGCAACGTATTTTGAGGGGTATGCTCCATATTCCCACAAAATTTCAACAGGAGTATTAGGCTGCTGAATATGTTATGCACACCAGTGCCTGCATGAATGTACTGGTGTCTGAACTGTTATGCACACCAGTGCCTGCAGGAATGTACTGGTGTCTGAACGGATAGGGATGCAAAACAAATGAACTCACAGACAGACTGGGGAATATGACATTACGTACACAGAAGGTGATAGGGTAACAAAATAAACACAAAGTGAACAGAGACGCCCAGAGGCTAAGAAACTGGGTGTCTCCCTAGTATTAGTAATGCTCAGATGGAAAAAGCAAGATGTTGTGTTTTAATACGTAGAGAACCCGAAATGCTGTTGCTAAGGGCAACAGCAAAACCCTAAAGGGTTACCAACGGGTGTGGCAGTAAACTCCTTGGTCAGAGATGGAATGATAGACACAAGGAGAGTCTCCACAATCCTAATCCTCACTTGCAGTGCACAGGTTCAGCTTACTGCCACTAAACTGACACCTAAACACCTTGCACAGTGAGACAGGATTTAGGCAGGCAAATCTGAGAATACAGCCGCAAACTTGCTAAGTTCACAGAGTAGCAAAAGAACCCCAGCAAGTTAAACGACTGACTCCAGTCTTACTGCTAGGTCTGGATTGGCAGAGTGTAGTACCAAATCCCCAGGCCTATTTGCAGTAAGCAACAACAAATACAAAGCTACACAGTACTGGCTAACTTTCAGGAACTGACTAACCAACAAAGATTCAACAGCATCTGCTTAACCTGAGAAGAGGCCTTATATAGCAGGTGCTGTCCACGCCCCACTCAGACCTCACAGACTGTGAGCACAAAAACCAGCACCGGATCCCCTGCCGTGCACAGAGCCTGTAACCACTGCACAGCAAAAGACCCGAACCGGAGTATCAGCTGCGCTCAGGTTACTCTGCTAGCACTTGTCTCCCGGTTGCCTTGACGACGTGGCAGCACAGGTCGACAATGTTTAGGTCGACCACTATAGGTCGACAGTCACTAGGTCGACATGGATGGAAGGTCGACAGGGTTTCTAGGTCGACATGTGCTAGGTCGACAGGTCTAAAGGTCGACATGAGTTTTTCACATTTTTTTTTATTTTTTATTTTTTCATACTTAACGATCCACGTGGACTACGATTGGAACGGTAAAGTGTGCCGAGCGAAGCGGTAGCGGAGCGAAGGCACCATGCCCGAAGCATGGCGAGCGAAGCGAGCCATGCGAGGGGACGCGGTGCACTAATTTGGGATCCCGGTCACTTTACGAAGAAAACGACACCAAAAAAAAAATTTCTCATGTGGAATTGAGCACTGAAGCACACAGCACTTTATATCACTTTAAGCACTTTTTTTCGTTGGCAGTTGGACACTTTTAGCTCTTTTGCATTCCTCACAGGAACGGCACCACTTGGAGGCTAATCACTGTATATATTCACTGAAAAAGGATGTCACAAGAAACGGCTATGGGATTTGGAGGCATGCCGGCAGTTGGAACTGACACATATAGTTTCACGGAGGCCAATGCGGATCGTCTGTACTTCACAGAAAGTTTGGCGGAGTCTGAGGAGCAACTTACTATGGATGACATTTATCACCAACTCATCAAACTTAAGCGGCGCGAGTGCGATTATCTGATGCACGGAATTTCATTATCTAATTATCACAGAGATAAGATGATCCCACGAGGGTTCCGTGTGCGCAATGTTCCCACCATCGGCAGATTCAATGTGGAGTTCTGCAATAGGTGGATAGGAATTCTTAACAAGTGCAGTTTAGATCTAATACTGCTTGTAGTAGAGGAATCAGCACGGGAACTCAAGATCACAAGGGACAAAATTCATCAGCTTGAAACCATGCACAGAAGCACGCTCCAGAAGGACAGCAATCAAGCAGCTGTTCTTAAAATTCAGCAACAATGTGACGCATATAAAAAAGAGCTCATTAAGTTTAAACGGAACAAGCATCTCACAGTGAAAGAGGACTACGAGACGAATAAAGTCTACCGGTGGGTCACAGGAGGGGAACCCGGAAATCACAAACCCTATAATTATAGGGCCAAACATAGCTGGCGCAAAAGGAGAGAGGATCGCTATAAGGACCCAGCTACGTCTAATAGTGACAGCGAGTTCGCTGTCAATGATTCTGAAGGTCCAGGAGACAAGGCTGAGGCCCCTTTAGGGACCTCCCCTGCGGAACGGGGCAGGTACAAAAACAAGAGGACGTCCACCCGCAGGGCCAAACAAAACGCCAGGATCCAGAAGCACCTCGTCCAAAAGGAAGACCTAATTTACAACTTGTCGGATCGCCAGCTTAGTGAGCTAGAGATAAAAGTATTAAACAATGGGCTCTCGTTTATTCCGACTAATAAGTTTGAAGATCTGGGTTGGCAGATTGAATTACACAAGTTTGCACGCAAACTCAGACTGCAGGGATTTTTTCAAAGTCACCAATCAGTTGAAGTACAGGATCCACATCAGGCATTCATTAGTACTGTGCACAAGTCAAGATTTGATCCACCATCAAATAATTCATCTATCAAATCATTCATTCGATTGGTAGACGAGTCAGTATCCAAATATACAGCAGCGTCGACCAACGTAAACCACAATTTGTCCAAGGCTGAATTCAGGGCTTTGAAACAGCTGGGTTCGTATAAGGACATTGTGATCCGTCCCGCCGATAAGGGGGGCGGGATTGTCATCATGAATTTAACAGACTACAAGTCTGAAATTTACAGGCAACTGGCCGACGAGGCAGTATATCAGAAGTTACCGGCGGACCCTACGGGACGATACAAAGAAGAAGTAGATAACATTTTGGATCAAGCCTGCCTTTCAAATAAAATAACCAGCAAATTATGCACGGCGTTGAAACAGGAGTTTCCGGTAGTACCAGTGTTATTCACTGTACCCAAAATTCATAAGGATAGAAGCAATCCACCCGGAAGGCCCGTTATTTCCGCTCAGAAGGCATTATACCAGCCCATATCCATCTTTTTAGACAGCATTTTACAACCTTTGGTGGCACAGCAGCGTGGGTTCATTAGGGACACTACCATGTTCTTAAACAACCTTAATACAATAGGCACAGTTCCCCAAAGCACACTGATCTGTACCATAGATATCTGTAGTCTATATACATGCATACCCCAAATAGAAGGTCTGTCAGCCATGAAAGGGTTTTTGACCAGGATGAAGATGAGTTCCCTCGATCATGATCTTTTTCTCAAATTGTTAGAACTCACACTCACGAGGAACTACTTTCTTTTTGATGGGAAAATCTTTCAACAAACCAGTGGGTGTGCCATGGGCAGCAACGTGTCGCCATCTTTTGCGAACATTTTTATGCTACAGGAAGAACAGCATATGTTCTTTGACAACCACGAGACTGCCAAGTACATTCTCCATTATTCGAGGTATATAGACGACGTTTTTATTTTATGGGCCGGGGGACAGGAACGGTTTGATCAGTTAATCACATTCATTAATAGTAGACCATCTCCGATCAGAGTTACGGCACAAAGTAGTCAAGCGGCCTTAAATTACTTAGATGTTTGGGTGTCCTTAAAGGGGGACCAGATCCAGACCGAAGTATATTACAAACCGACGGATAAAAACACGCTATTGAGACACAATAGCCACCACCCCAGAGCCCTGAAAAAAGGCCTGCCCAAGTCGCAGCTAATTAGAGCCGCAAGAATCACAAGTGAACCGGACAAAGTGGAGAAGGCATTATCAGAGGTAGTGACTAGGTTTGTGGCCAGAGGGTATGAACAAAAAGCCCTGATGGAAAGTAAGCGTGAAGTCGCGAGGATACCCAGGGAGAGATTATTAGCTCAATGCCCTAAGGCTAGTACACAAATGTTACCATTTGTCACGAAATACAACAGCTCCAGCCCGGTGGTTCCTCGGGCACTCAATGCCTTATGGCCCATTGTATCAACTGATAGCAAGTTGTCCACACTTAGACACAAGAGGCCCATGGCATGTTACACCAGAGCAAAAAACATCAAGGATATGGTGGTACACACCGACATTACTGGATTTGACAGAGTAACATCTTCTACTTTTTTAACTAAAACTCCAGGGTGCTATCGGTGTCTGGGGTGTGACACATGCAAGTTCATGAGCACTGGTGCCACATTCAGGTCCTACTCTACAGGAAGAACATTTAAAATTAACCATGTATTGTCCTGTACAACAACGCACGTAATATACTTAATTACATGTCCATGCCAGCTCCAGTATGTGGGCAAAACAATCCGCAACATAAGAGAGCGGTTCGCCATGCACAAATCATCGGGCAAACCGACGGACCAGCCTGTAGCTAAACATTTCGCGGAGTATGGGCATGGTTTGAAGGACTTACAATTTTCCCTGATCGACCATGTCCCCAAAAGGTTAAGAGGAGGTGATCGACATGGGCCTCTACTACGTATGGAGGCCAAATGGATGTACACACTGGACACTATGAGACCTAAAGGTCTAAATGACAAAATGCAGTGGAGTGTCTTTTAGTTAGTGAAAGTTTGGCCTCTTTACAGAATGATTCTCACCTATTGGAATATATATACCAGAATGACATCTGTAACTTGAGTTAGTAAGGAATATGTACAGTTTAGAACAACAGTTGTTTTCCCTTAATCTGATTTTCCTTTTTCTTGTATATAGGTACAATGTGATAGATATGCAGCCTTGTTTATAGCACAATATAGAAATGTGGTTGTCTAGTCACAGATACATTTTGCATGTTAGTTAGGTTTTAGCATCAGTATGTCCACTGTCAGCAAACACTTATGTTTTTTCACACAGTGCAGCAGTTGATGGATGCAGCGCCGCAGTGATGAGGTGGGGACCCTGACGTTGGTTGCCTACGTGGGCCGGGTAACCTAGGAGACGAGGACGCCGGGGGAACTTCAGTGCGACCGTGTCCAGGTTGCCATGGAGACACGGACAGCCGGCGGAAGGGGGACGCACCACGGCACTGCGGGCTGACGTCATCACTGAGCACCCAATACTCGGGACGGAAGTATGGCGCGTTCCCGATCTCACACCGCAGTTCCCGTTCGCGGGTCTTCTTCACCCTATAAAGGTAATACATTTACATATATACTTCACTTTGTACTCACCTTGACAAAGGGGCAGACGAGCCCCGAAACGTTGGCCTTGCTGTAATATGGAATAAATTTGCACTTTATTTTTCACCATAACAAAGTCTCCGAGTGCCGCTGCTTGTCTGATGAGGGATGCATATATATATATATATATATATATATATATATATTTCTCATAAGTCCTAGAGGATGCTGGGGACACTTCAAGAACCATGGGGTATAGACGGTATCCGCAGGAGACATGGGCACTTTAAGACTTTCAAATGGTGTCACCTGGCTCCTCCCTCTATGCCCCTCCTCCAGACTCCAGTTTAGATCTGTGCCCAGGCAGACTGGATGCACACTGAGAAGCTCTACTGAGTTTCTCGGAAAAAAACTTTATGTTAGGTTTTTTATTTTCAGGGAGATTGCTGGCAACAATCTCTCTGCATCGTGGGACTTAGGGGAGAGAAGTCAGAACTTCTTCTAGGGAGTTTAATTCTTTGGCTACAGGACACCATTAGCTCCTGAGGGTTTGGAACACTAGGTACGCCTAGGGGTTCATTCCCAGAGCCCGCTGTCACCCCCCTTGCAGAGCCAGAAGTCAGAAGACAGGTGAGTAGAAGAAGATCAGAAGACTTCAGTGACGGCTTATGAGGTACCGCACAGCGGCCGCGCTGCGCGCCATGCACCCACACAGAGGCACTACAGGGTGCAGGGCACAGGGGGGGGGGTGCCCTGGGCAGCAGGTATACCTCAATATAGACTGGCAACAGGGGACATAGGTGCCAGGGGCACTGTCCTAACCCCCGCCAATATAAAGATAGTATCAGAAATAGCAGTTCTGAAGGGTGCCATTGCGGGGGCGGGGCTTAGCCCTCACAGCTCACACAGCCAGCGCCATTTTCTCTGGTAGAAACGCTGGTCCTTCCTCACACTGCTGACAGTATCAGGGTGGAAAACGGGGAGGGGGGGGGGGGGGGAGCGCAGTAAATGTGAAATATATGTTCAGTATAAAAGTGCTGCAGGTTTGGGGCATTATATAGTCTTCAAAACCGTTCAGTAAGCGCTGGGTTATGAGCTGGCAAACATATCTGTGTCTCTCTGACAGAATTATACTGTGAATCGGTCCACTATATGTCGGTGGTGGTTAATACACGTGTGTCGGCATGTCTGTTGCGGAGTGCTTCCCACAAATGACTGTGGGAATGACCCTGTCGGCACCGCCGACTCCTGATGGTACTTGGTACAAAGGTCGGAGGATGAATGTTTTTCACAAAAGAAAACTATATTAGGGACACAGATGTGAGTGGGTGGCCCTGTCGACGCCATCAATATCTGACTGGGTAAAAAAGATTGCATGTGAATGTAATGCATATCAGAAAGGGCTATGTCTGTATATATAAATATATGTTTGTAGGTATGTATATGTTGTACACATGTATACACATACAGATAAAATTATAATAAAGTTACATTCCTCATTCTCGTGGTGAATCGCTCTGTTTGATAAGGTCTGGGTCAGCCCTGACATGATGGTTTTAAATCCTCAAGAGGATTCCGATTGTTTGTTCTTTTCCCAGAGCGGATAGAATACAGTGGGAGTCACCCCCTGTTCTGCACGGGGCACTGACACAAAGCCAGTGAATCATATGTAGGAAGCTGCGTTATATTCTAGTTATGTGTCCACGCATACGTCAGTTAGACCTGCCATTGCATGTGCATGGGGGAGTAGTAGTATTCAAAAATGGTCGGTTACCTGGTCATCCGTTATAGATACCCTGGGGAGGAGATAGGATACTCCTTACGTTGGGTCATATCAAGGACACAGCAGCATACTTTCGTGCGACTGCAAAGGATATGAGACTCTTGGGTTAGCGGCCCAATTCTATGGCGGTCTCGGCTAGGAGAGCGTTGTGGATTCACCTATGGAATGCTGATATTGTCTCCGAGAAGAAATGGAGTCTCTTCCCTATGAAGGTGAAGACTGGTTTGGTTAAGCCCTAGTTAAGTTGATCTTGGCAGAGGCCGCGGGTAAGTCTACCTTCTTGCTCTATGTTCCCTCACAACGGATGATGACGCATCATTGTCGGATGCAGTCATTTCTCCAAAATAGATACAGATTCACCCTTTCTTTGTAGGTAAAGGAAGGAGAAAAGGGTAGAGGTCAGCAGCCTAGTCAAGATCCCAGGAGCAGGGATCATCCTCTGTTTCTGCCACATCCACCGCAGGACGCTGGGTCTATCTTGCGGGAGCCCACACCGGTGGGCCACATCTAAAAACTCTTCAGTCAGTCCTGGAACGGACTTGGACCCGTGGGTTTTTAAGAATAGTGTCCCGAGGGTGCATACTGAAGTTTCCAGACGTTTCCCATCACCGATTTTTCAAATCGACATTACAAATTTTCCTCCGGACGGGGAGGTAGTATGTCACGCAATACAAGGGTTGTGTCAGGATCAGGTCATTGTCCTGGTGTCCAAGTCACAATAGGAAAAAGGCTTTTATTCAAGCTTTTTCATGCGCTCGAGGCCGGACGGCTCGGTCACACCAATTCTAATTTTGAAATCCCTAAATTTCTACTTAATGGAATTCAATTCCAAGATGGAGTTTCTCATGACAGGGATCTCCAATCTGGAAAAAGGATAAAGGAGGTCTTATTTCTTCCGCATTAGGCTTACCTGAGGTTTGCAATTCAGGATTGTCATTACCAATTTCACCAAGGTGATGGCGGTAATGATGGTTCTCCTTCGATAGTAAGGAGTCACAATTATTCCGTATGGTCTCCTGATTACGGCGAGATCAAGAAACCAGTTGGTGAAAAACGTTGCACTCTCCCTGACAGTTCTTCAACAACATGGTTGGATCCTGAACTTGTCAGAACCACTGTTGGTTCCAACGACGTGGTTGTCGGGTTTGGGAATAATACTAGATACAAAACTAAGAAGAGTTTTGTTTTCTTCCAGTGGTAAAGGCTCGGAAGATCCAATCTATCAGTACATTTGGTTGCTGGAAAAGATGGTTGCGACCTACGAGGCCATTTAGTTGGCAGGTTCCATGCCAGGGTTTCCTTGTGGGACCTGTGGGACAAGTGGTCCGGTTCCCACCTAGGATAATCCTGTTTTTCAAGACCAGAATCTGTGGGGGCTGCACAGTTCTCACTTCCTAGAGGGGCGCAGGGTCGAGATCCAGGACTGGATCCTAGTGACCACGGATGAATGCCTCCAAGGCTGGGGAGCAGTCACACAGGGGGAAAACGTCCAAGGAAGATGATCAAGTTAGGAAACTTGTCACCACATAAAAGGTCTAGTGTTAAGGGCCGTTTACAGCGGTTTTCTACAAACGAAAAACGGACTGGCAATGAAAGCAGCCAAAAAGGATTTTTCGCTGGGTGACAAAACATACAAGCGCTCTGTCAGCGATGTTCGTTTCAAGAGTGGACAACTGGGAAGCAGACTTCCTCAGCAGAAACGTTCTCCATCCAGGAGAGTGGAGTCTTCATCAAACGGGTCTTCACAGAAGTGACAAGTCTTTGGGGAATTCCTGAAATAGACGTGGTGGCGTTTCGTCTCAACAAGAAGCTTCGGAAATGTTGTTCCAGGTCAAGGGACCCCAAACAATAGCAGTGGATGCGCTAGTGACACCATGGGTGTTTCAGTCGGTGTATGTGTTCCCTCCGCTTCCACTCATTCCGAAGGTAGATCTTAAGAAGAACAAAGGTTCAGGCGATCCTCATTGTTCCGGATTGGCCAAGGAGAGCTTGGTATCCAGATCTTCAGGAATTACTCATAGGAGATCCCTGGCCTCTTTCTCTACGAGAAGATTTGTTACAGCAGGGGCCGTGCGTATATCACGACTTACCGCGGCTACGTTTGACGGCTTGGCGGTTGTACGCTGGATCCTAACCCATAAGGGTATTCCCAGTGAAGTCATTCCTACACTTCTACAAGCTAGGAAAGGAGTAACGTCAAAACATTATCACCGTATTTGGATAAAATATGTATCTTGGTGTGAATCCAAGAAGGCTCCTACAGAAGAATTTCAGCTAGGGCGTTTTCTCCATTTTCTGCAAGCAGGTGTGGATGCAGACCAAAAGTTAGGCTCGATTAAAGTACAAATTTAAGCCTTATCGGTTTTCTTTCAAAAACAATTGGCCTCCTTTCCAGAAGTTCAGACTTTCGTGAAATGAGTTTTGCATATCCAACCTCCATTTGTGACCCAGTGGCACCATGGGATCTTAATGGGGTGTTGCTGTTTCTTCAATCACATTGGTTTGATCCTTTACAGGTGCAGTTGAAATTTCTCACTTGGAAAGTGGTCATGTTATTGGCTTTAGCATCCGCAAGGCGGGTGTCTGAGATAGTGGCATTGTCTCACAAGAGTCCTTATTTAATCTTCCATGAAGATAGAGCAGAGTTGAGCACTCGTCAACAATTTCTGCCGAAGGTGGTTTCATCGTTCCACATGAACCAGCCTATTGTGGTGCCGGTGGCTACTGACGCCTTTGCAGAGTCAAATTCTCTATATGTTGTCAGGGGTTTGAAGATTTATGTCACCAGAACGGCTCCACTTAGGAAAACTGAAGCTCTGTTTGTCCTGTATGCTCCCAATAAGATTGGGGCTCCTGCTTCCAAGGAGACTATTGCACGCTGGATCTGTCATACAATTCAGCAGGCTCATTCTATGGCTGGATTGCCGTTACCGAAATCAGTGAAAGCCCACTCTACCAAAAAGGTGGGCTCATCCAGGGCGGCTGCCCGGAGGGGTCTCGGCATTGCAACTCTGTCGAGCAGCTACTTGGTCGGGTTCAAACACTTTGCAAAAATTTACAAGTTTGAGACCCTGTTCTAGAGCTTTGGTATAACCCCATGGTTCTTGAAGTGTCCCCAGCATCCTCTAGGACGTATGAGAAAATAGATTTTAATACCTACCGGTAAATCCTTTTCTCTTAGTCCGTAGAGGATGCTGGGCGCCCGTCCCAGTGCGTACTGTATCTGCAGTTATTGGTTGTGGTTACACACAGATTGTGTTACGATTTTGTCAGCATATTGCTGCAAATTTTCATGCCGTTGGCTTGTGTTCTGTTGAATGCCATGGTCTGCGGCATGCTTGAGGTGTGAGCTGGTAAGATGCTCACCGTGGTTTAACAATAAATTCCTTCTTTGAAATGTCCGTCTCCCTGGGCACAGTTCCTTAAACTGGAGTCTGGAGGAGGGGCATAGAGGGAGGAGACAGGTCACACCATTTGAAAGTCTTAAAGTGCCCATGTCTCCTGCGGATCCCGTCTATACCCCATGATTCTTGAAGTGTCCCCAACATCCTCTATGGACTAAGAGAAAAGGATTTACCGGTAGGAATAAAAATCCTATTATAAAAATATAAATAGGGGCGTGGCTTGGCGGGCTAGGGAGAAGGACGTGCCTTGGATCGGCTCCTGCACGACGTCCTTAAAAAGAAAAAAAAACCCTGCCGTTTGGCCCACCAGCTTCTATCACGCCACCTGTTACCCCTCTGCTGCGGACGGGGGACTGGAGGAGGCGGGTTGCGGAGCCGGGGGACGTTCAGAGCGTCCTTGCGGGTTGCGGCCTTCTTACCTCCACACAGCCGGGACCTCTAGTGCGCTGGGCGCCGGCCGCGGGTTGCCAAGGCGACGGAGCGGAGCTTCCCGTCCCGTTCGTGCCCGCGACTGAAGCGCTGCCTCTCCTGCTCCCCGGCGCGTGTCTTACCTGGTGATCCAGGTCCTGGCCTCCCCCTGCACACAGCCAGCATTCGTCCAGCAAGCACGGAGCCCACACACCGGATCCCTAGGGTTGCTTCCCTGGGCAGTGCATCACCCGGCGGCCATCTTAAGTGTGGGAAACACTGCTGGAACAGCCTGCAATTCTACCATTCTCCTGCCTTCCAAACTTTGTGGCTGTAGTAAGCTGGTAAGGACAGACGAGTGTTCTGTCTTCCCATACTGTGTGCCCTTCACCTATATTTTTATTTCTGTTTTATTTTTATTTTTCTTATTATGCCTCTCCCACTCAGGGGCTTTGATTACTACATATAAACAGCTATAGCTACTGGGTCTATTTTGCTCATTGGACCGGTCCGCAGCGTTTGTCCTGTGGCTCCTTTCAACTACACCACAGGCTGGCCTATTTATGCAGCCATAGAAGGAAAGGAAAAGAAAAGGGGGGGAAAAATAATTAAAAAAATAATAATAATAATAATAATAATAAAAAAAAAATTATTATTAAAAAACAGCAGACCATCCTTAATACATAGAGTGGGAGCTCCCCTAGCTGGTGCGCAATTATATTGCAGCTACAAGTTTGCCTACATCTTTTATACCTTATCATACCCTACGGACCCCTTTACACCATAAGTTTCTCATAATGGATAAGTACATGGCTAAAACTCCCAGAAACCCCCGCGGTTCACAAGCGAATAAAGGCCGGGGCCGAGACAACATCCCTGCAGACAGCCCTCAGTCACCGGCATCTGGTCCTAATAATAGTCCATTGCGATGCTCATCACTTACTACAACGACGGATTCTGCCAAATCTTTTACAACGCACGAGATCACTGACATCTTGGCCTCCCTCTTGGATCAAAAATTGGCTCCATTGAAGGACTCATTGGATTCTGCCCTTACTCAGTTGAATCATCATGACCAACGTTTGTCGGAGGCGGAGCAAAGAATCTCAGACCTTGAGGATGATTTAACAACAGCCAAAACGGCCCTCTCGGAACAGGATAAAATAGTGACGTCCATGCAAGAGAAACTCGAAGATTTAGAGAACAGAAACAGAAGAAGTAATGTGCGCCTTATAGGGCTCCCGGAATCGGTCAAACCTTACGAACTGATGAATCTGGTTTCTCAATGGCTGCCGAGGGAATTGGGATGTGTATCAGACTCGGAATCAATGATGATTGAACGTGTTCATCGTATTGGTCCAGACCGACAATCTACCAAAGATAGGCCCAGACCGGTCATCATGAAGTTTTTAAATTACGCTGATAAGGTTCGTCTGCTGGATGCCTATAGAAAACGTCCCTTTCTGAAATACCAGGAATCCAAGATTCTTATTTTTCAAGACTTTTCATATATGGTGGCTGCAAAGCGACGAGAGTTTTCCCCAGTATGCAAACGCATGTTTGAGATGGAGCTTCGATTTGCACTACTGTATCCTGCAAAACTGAGGGTCACACATTCAGGAAAAACTTACTTCTTTGACACTCTGCAAGCTGCAAGTAACTTTGTGGACTCCTTAGCTTCTTCCCGCTCGTCCAGGATGGACGATGCGGATTGACACTACAAAATTGCTTTGCGAAGTCATCTTTTATTTCTTGAACATTCAAATTACAGTTGATCATATTTGATTTGAAACGTATTAGATCTATTTTAGGTAGTTTTGTGCCTCGATATGATGTGATGTTTTGTAGCATTTGTTGGATTCTTTTCGGGACCAACCATCCTATAGAAAATCTCCAGTTCAGTCTTCCTTTTTTCCTCTTTGGCTCACTTGCCCTCTTTTCCTTATTCTTACTCTTTGTCTATGACTTGCTGATCTCATTTCTTCTTTCTCTTATCATCTTTACTCAGCTTTTAAAATGCTCTAGTATTAGATGGCCCTCTGGTTCGAAATCCCTATTGTTCTCGCGGTATGATAGTGCCCTGCAATGTTCTGTTGGGATGCGACCCAGTCGGAAATCCTCCTGGGTTCATATAATGTTAAAAAGGTTTATTGTAATTGTTGGAATTTTAATTGAGGTTGACACATGTGATATATCCCTATTAACTGTGATATGTTTATACTCCCCCCTACTGGTCACTTTTTCACTATCCCCTTCCCCGCTCGCTGGGACGGGAAAGGGCTCCCTAAAGAGAGAGGTTAATTTTATGATTTGGCCTAGGGTTGGCATCGGTTAAATGGCTGCGATTATTAATCCCCCTAAAAAGTTAAAAACAGCTCTTAAACTAGTTACTTGGAATGTGGAGGGCTTAAATTCCCCTATAAAGAGAAAGAAAATTCTGACCCACCTAAAACGTTTACGGCCAGATATTGTTTTCTTGCAGGAAACACACTGGAAAATTTCTGACCCTAATGTGGTACGGGATTCATGGATAGGAGACTTTAAAACGGCATCTTACACATCTAAACAACGGGGGGTCATGATTATTTTTAGTAAATCTCTGGTTTACGATATTAGTGACTGCTTAATAGACCCAGAGGGAAGGTATCTGTTTTTGAAACTGACTGTACATGGTTTGCCTTACACCTTAGCTAATATCTATGCTCCCACGGGTACTAACGCCCACTTTTTCACAGATATCTATGCAAAGTTACAAGACTGGGCAGAGGGCGCAGTCATTTTGGGAGGGGACTTTAACTGTGTTCAATTGACAGGATTAGACAGAACCATCTCTACAACCGCCCATGGTTCCATCGCCCCCCCATCGCTTTCCCTATTGACCAGGGACGTGCAGTCAGGGGAGGCAGGGGAGGCAGTGCCTCCCCTGTCAGTAATGTGTAAAATAATACAAAGAAGATACTTATGACACTTGTTCTGTGTCATAAGTATCTGGTTTACTCTTTATATTATTGTAATTATTGTTACCATCTATGAAACAGTATTATATGTGCTTTGGAGGCACCGCTGTAGGTGCCTCCCGCAGTCTATGTGAAAGGACCGGAAGAGGGGGGCGGGGCCAAGCGTTGGACAGTGAAAGCCCATTCAGAAAAGCAGCAGAAGCGGCACCTAATAGCAGTGCCGCTTTGACAGGGGTGTGCTTTCAGCTCATATGAAAGCACACCCCTGTCAATGTGATTGGGCAGTGGGCAGGGCTTCGGAAACGGTCTCCGACAGTGACTCCAGAATCTGTGTCATCTCATCTGTGTCGGTAGCGTCTAGTTTCCTTCCCCCCCTTTCCCCGTGTGTCTCCTACTGATCCTGCAGCCAGTGGGATCAGGTCACTGCATCCCCCCCACTCACGTTTGCCGCCGATCAGTATCGTCGTCCCCCCGCAGGCACCAGGTCGGTATGAGGATGACAGCTGCTGCGTTGATGGGACTGAGAAGCGGGACACGGCGGGAGCTCTGCTCACACTTGCTCCGGCTATCTGTCTTAGCGATGCGGCTCCTGTGTGAGGCTGTCACACAGGAGCCGCGGCGCTAAGACAGATAGCCGGAGCAAGTGTGAGCAGAGCTCCCGCCGTGTCCCGCTTCTCAGTCCCATCAACGCAGCAGCTGTCATCCTCATACCGACCTGGTGCCTGCGGGAGGGGGGCTCATTCCGACCTGGTGCCTGCAGGAGGGGGGCTCATTCCGACCTCGTGCCTGCGGGGGGGGCTCATTCCGACCTGGTGCCTGCGGGAGGGGGGCTCATTCCGACCTGGTGCCTGCGGGAGGGGAGACACAGATCGGCGGCGGTGGCTGGGCGCTATGGACAGCAGTCGGGTATGTGGGGGCCCAGGGGCATGTGGAGGCCATCACAAATCACTCACACAGCAGGGGCACACAGTCTACCCACCATACACACACATGCATCTACACCCACTGCAGGGGCACACAGCCCCCCCCCCCCTGTCCACACCCACAGCAGGGGCACACAGCTCCCCCATCCACACCCACAGCAGGGACACACATCACCCCCATCCACACCCACAGCAGGGGCACACAGCCCCCCCATCCACACCCACAGCAGGGACACACATCACCCCCATCCACATGCACAGCAGGGACACACATCACCCCCATCCACACCCACAGCAGGGGCACACAGCCCCCCCATCCACACCCACTGCAGGGACACACATCACCCCCATCCACACGAACAGCAGGGACACACATCACCCCCATCCACACCCACAGCAGGGGCACACAGCCCCCCCATCCACACACACAGCAGGGACACACATCACCCCCATCCACACCCACAGCAGGGGCACACAGCCCCCCCATCCACACACACAGCAGGGACACACAGCCCCCCCATCCACACCCACAGCAGGGGCACACAGCCCCCCCATCCACACCCACAGCAGGGACACACATCACCCCCATCCACACGCACAGCAGGTACACACATCACCCCCATCCACACCCACAGCAGGGGCACACAGCCCCCCCCATCCACACACACAGCAGGGACACACATCACCCCCATCCACACCCACAGCTGGGGCACACATCACCCCCATCCACACGCACAGCAGGGACACACATCACCCCCATCCACACCCACAGCAGGGGCACACAGCCCCCCCATCCACACGCACAGCAGGGACACACATCACCCCCATCCACACCCACAGCTGGGGCACACATCACCCCCCATCCACACGCACAGCAGGGACACACATCACCCCCATCCACACCCACAGCAGGGGCACACAGCCCCCCCATCCACACGCACAACAGGGACACACATCACCCCCATCCACACCCACAGCTGGGGCACACATCACCCCCCACACACACATACAGCAGGAGCTCCTGTGCACATACTGTACAACAGAGACAAAGCACTCCCCCCCCCCCCCCCAAACTCACCTGTGCACATACGCACAGCAGGGGCACACAGCTCTAACACTGCCAGCATGGGGTCCGTCATCTCACAGTGAGAAGGGAGACAGGGCGGCCACTGCGGATTGAGAGGGGAGCGGTGACTCACTTACATCAATTGGCAAGAGCATAGAGGGTTGGATCAGCCAGGTGCTTCCAGCATGTGGACAGACATTGATAATCTGCGGGCAGCGGGGCACATCCTCCTGGAGGGAGGGAGTCACGTCTTCAGAGGTGAGTCACGATGGCGGCGGGAGTAGTGTGTCCGCGATGATATGCCACTCTTCTAGTGACGGTCACTCCCCCATTGTGACTGTAAGGCTGTTTAGCTGCGCTCAGCGCCAGGAGCAGGAGTCCCGCCCTCCATGTGTAGGGTAGCGCAGAGCACCACTCCCCTCTATGCAGCTGTGGAGTACTCCAGTTTAAATAGCGGAGTGTGGGGGCCCTTAATGTGTGGGGGCCCCTGTCGCCCTTCCTATAATCCGGCCCTGGGAGCAGTGTCCATGGAGGGAACGATAGCAGCCGGGACCCGGGAGCTACAGGGAGCAGGTGAGATTGTTGTTTAACTTAGCGAGCGAGTACCTTTCATTACCAACCTGCCCCCCCCCTGCTCCGCACGACTGCTCCCATCTGCCCCCCATGCGCCGCACCACTGCTCCCATGCTCCGCACTACTGCTCCCATCCTGCCCCCTGTGATCCGCACCGCTGCTCCCATCCTGCCCCCTGTGATCAGCACCATTGCTCCTAACCTGCCCCGCATCACTGCTCCCTTCCTGCTCCGCACCACTGCTCCCATCCTACCCCCTCCTGCTCCACACCACTACTCCCATCCGGCCCCCTCCTGCTCCGCACCACTGCTCCCAACCTCACCCCCCCACTCTGCATCATTGCTCCCAACCTGCCCCGCACCACTGCTCCCATGCTCCGCACTACTGCTCCCATCCTGCCCCCTGTGATCCGCACTGCCGCTCCCATCCTGCCCCCTGTGATCCGCACCGCTGCTCCGATCCTGCCCCCTGTGATCCGCACCGCTGCTCCCATCCTGCCCCCTGTGATCCGCACCATTGCTCCTAACCTGCCCCGCATCACTGCTCCCTTCCTGCTCCGCACCACTGCTCCCATCCTACCCCCTCCTGCTCCACACCACTACTCCCATCCGGCCCCCTCCTGCTCCGCACCACTGCTCCCAACCTCACCCCCCCCCCACTCTGCATCATTGCTACCAACATGCCCCGCACCACTGCTCCCTTCCTGCGCCCTCCTGCTTCGCACCACTGCCCTATCCCACCCCGTCCTGCTCCGCACCACTGCTCCCATCCTGCCCCCTCCTGCTCCGCACCACTACTCCCATCCTACCCCCTCCTGCTCCACACCACTACTCCCATCCGGCCCCCTCCTGCTCCGCACCACTGCTCCCAACCTCACCCCCCCACTCTGCATCATTGCTCCCAACCTGCCCCGCACCACTGCTCCCATGCTCCGCACTACTGCTCCCATCCTGCCCCCTGTGATCCGCACTGCCGCTCCCATCCTGCCCCCTGTGATCCGCACCGCTGCTCCGATCCTGCCCCCTGTGATCCGCACCGCTGCTCCCATCCTGCCCCCTGTGATCCGCACCATTGCTCCTAACCTGCCCCGCATCACTGCTCCCTTCCTGCTCCGCACCACTGCTCCCATCCTACCCCCTCCTGCTCCACACCACTACTCCCATCCGGCCCCCTCCTGCTCCGCACCACTGCTCCCAACCTCACCCCCCCCCCACTCCGCATCATTGCTACCAACATGCCCCGCACCACTGCTCCCTTCCTGCGCCCTCCTGCTTCGCACCACTGCCCTATCCCACCCCCTCCTGCTCCGCACCACTGCTCCCATCCTGCCCCCTCCTGCTCCGCACCACTGCTCCCATCCTGCCCTCCCTGCTCTGCATCATCGGCAGGACTTAGCGAACATTATGGCTGCAGTGCCTCACCAGACACTGACCTCACCGCACGCCACTGCTATTGACCAACTCGATGGGATTATGCGATCCCTGGAGGTGCCAACATCCTGATTCTCGTGAGTATACATTTTATTCACATCCCCATCACTCCTCATCCAGATTAGATTATTGGTTGATTTCGGATGCCCTTTTGCAGCAGGTAGTACACTCCCAGATAGATCCCATTCTCCTTTCTGATCATGCTCCGGTGTGGTTCACTGTAAAGTTAGACACCCCTATACCACAATCCTACAACTGGAGGTTTCCAGCCTATATGGAAAACTCCTCAGACTTTCGCCTGCATCTTGAACAGGCATTTTTAAATTATAAAACTGATAACATTGAACATGCGGAGGACATAAATCTGTTTTGGGCTGCCTCGAAGCCGGTAATACGGGGCCAGATTATGGAGTATGTCTCCAGGAGACGCAAGGCACTTAACATTCACTTAAATGATCTTAGTCAAACTTTAACTAAAGCTTATAATTTACTTGTTTCACACTACACACCAGAAAATCGCCAGGCCTACCTTACAGCTAAACAGCAATATGATGCCCTATGTACCGAACGGGCGAGTTTCTCTCATGATATCCGTAGGAACAAGTTTTTTAGAACTGGCAATAAATCGGGCTGGTTATTGGCAAACTTAGTTCGGTCGTGCTCTGCTCCTTCACGTATCACTCAATTGTATATTGACCCTGCTTCTACTGTTATGGATACTCCTGCTATCTCTGAAGAATTTTTACGCTATTACCAAACTTTATATCAGTCTCCTCCTGATTATTCAAAGGAGGGACTGAGATTTTTGGAAAGGGCGGGATTACCAGTACTAACGGAGGAAGAGAGGGAGTCTCTAACGGCACCGGTCCAGGAATCGGAATTATTATCTCTAATCAAATTGTTAAAAAAAGGGAAATCCCCTGGTCCGGACGGGTTTGGGGCAGAGTACTACCGAATGCTTACTACACATTTGACACCACACCTGCTAGCTCTCTTTAATTCATTGTTGCGAGGAAATCCAGCTCCGACAGGTTTCGATGAAGCTAGAATAGTGGTCTTTTCCGAAACCGGGAAAGGATCCTAAATATGTGCAATCCTATAGGCCGATTTCCCTACTGAACCAGGACTTGAAACTATTTACCAAATTATTAGCGTTTCGACTTCAGCCCATCTTGCAGCGAATTTTACATCCTGCTCAAAATGGGTTTGTCCGAAACAGAACTTCAGTACATAATGGCCCTCATTCCGAGTTGATCGGTCGCAAGGCGAATTTAGCAGAGTTACACACGCTAAGCCGCCGCCTACTGGGAGTGAATCTTAGCTTCTTAAAATTGCGACCGATGTATTCGCAATATTGCGATTACTAACTACTTAGCAGTTTCAGAGTAGCTTCAGACTTACTCTGCCTGTGCGATCAGTTCAGTGCTTGTCGTTCCTGTTTGACGTCACAAACACACCCAGCGTTCGCCCAGGCACTCCCACCGTTTCTCCGGCCACTCCTGCGTTTTTTCCGGAAACGGTAGCGTTTTCAGCCACACGCCCCTGAAACGCCGTGTTTCCGCCCAGTAACACCCATTTCCTGTCAATCACATTACGATCGCCGGAGCGATGAAAAAGCCGTGAGTAAAATTACTTTCTACATAGCAAAGTTACTTGGCGCAGTCGCAGTGCGAACATTGCGCATGCGTACTAAGCGGATTTTCATTGCGATGCGATGAAAAATACCGAGCGAACAACTCGGAATGAGGGCCAATATACGTACTTTGTTGGCAGCGATACATAGCTCAAATCAATCAGAGTGTAGAAAAGCCCTTATAGTCAGTTGTGATGCCGATAAGGCATTTGACCGCGTCTCCTGGTCTCATATACTGCGAGTCCTACAGGCCCAACACTTTGGTACGGAGTTTATCAATGTTTTTAAAACTTTATATGCCACACCTCAAGCATTTAT
Organism: Pseudophryne corroboree; assembly: GCF_028390025.1. Classification (NCBI taxonomy): domain Eukaryota; kingdom Metazoa; phylum Chordata; class Amphibia; order Anura; family Myobatrachidae; genus Pseudophryne; species Pseudophryne corroboree. The sequence continues at coordinate 85,172,883 of NC_086444.1, read as the reverse complement.
TACGATTAATGGGTTAAATACAAACTCATTTCAGCCACATAGGGGTACGAGACAGGGTTGCCCTCTCTCTCCATTGTTATTTAATTTGGCTTTAGACCCGCTCATACGCACATTTATTAATGAAGAGTCCTGGAAGGGTATTGCAGTGGGCTCTCATACCATAAAAGTATCTGCCTTTGCGGATGATCTTTTACTATACTTCAGCGATCCTATAACATCTTTTCCCTCACTATTGACTACTTTGCGGAATTTCAACTTAATATCAGGATTTCTGATTAATTTCGACAAGACGGAGGCACTGGCGTTAGGTGGAGATGCGAGGGGGGGGATGGGATGGTGCTTTCCCATTTAAATGGGCGCATAACTATGTAACATATCTAGGTATACGTGTATCATCTAGTCCCTCGGAATTGTATTCTTTAAATTTTTCTTACTACATTAATAGGATAATTGAGGACTTTACGAGGTGGCAACAACTGCCGATCTCATATTTGGGTAGGTGCCATTTATACAAAATGGTGTCTTTTCCGCGTTTGCTTTATCCGATACAGATGCTCCCATTCTTGTTATCCAAAAAGGATATCCATACATTAAATAAAGCCATTACTAAATTTATATGGGCGAATAAACGTCCTCGAATTGCATTGTTTAAATTAAAACAACCGCCCTCACTTGGGGGAGTCAATCTCCCCTGCCTGGAAGATTATTCTTTAGCGGCTAATTATAGATGTGCCTTGGACTGGATAGGTGACGGGGACAATTTTGTTAACAAGGAACTAGAACAGGCTTTGCTCCCTAGTCATGATTTGCTAAAGATATTACATTTCCCGAATTCCTCCATATCGCAGGATTTAAAATCAATTCCATTATTATATGCCCCTTTCAAGGCATGGCATCACATTAGAAAACGTTCTAAACTCACTCTACAACATTCCCTGTTCCAGCCTTTATTAGGGAATCTGGCTTTTCAGGGAGGGGAGGCAGGTGAGATTATACACAGTTGGCACCTCCGGGGACTCCGCTCATTATTTCAATTCTTAAATGATGACTGCTCAGTGGTATTATCTTTGTCCCAATTACGGGATAGATACCCGACTTTACACTTCCCTTTTTTTGTGTATTTTCAAATGCGTAGCTTTGCAACATCCGTTTTAGCCCACTCACAGTCCACTGACCTCGCTTTTCCACTGGATGGAATAGTACGACAACGTCTAGACTCCCCTCACTCTACATCTTTAATATACACTTATATCAGACGAAAGATTGACTATACTAAAACCACCACGGGCATAGCTAAATGGAAAGATGTCTTTGCGGGAGTAGATATACACACGATTATTAAATGGTCTAATTTACTCACTAAACAGTTGGTATCTTCCTCGTATGCGGAGATGCACTTGAAAATTTTGCACAGAGCTTATTATACCCCTCGACTGCGGTTCCTTACTGGGGCTGCAGATGACTCATTTATGTTTCAAATGTCGATCCCCTGATGCTGATATTATACATTGTTTATGGTCTTGCCAAGTTATACAATCATTCTGGGATCTAGTACAGATATACATTAAGACCAACTTGGGTATCCCATTTACATTAACAATGGCATGGGCCTTCTGGAACTATATAGAACCCCAAACCCCTGCACTAACCAAAGGTACACGACTGCTTCTGGCTCGCATCACAGCTGCAGCGAAGAAAACAATACTGTCCCAATGGATACAAAAAGACCATATCCCTATTTCTCTTATGTTGCCCCGGTTATTACTCCTATTCCAAATGGATTGGACTGAATGTGCTTTAGATGTTGAATCCCGCGCTGCTGGGTTTTTTGAGATCTGGCTTCCTTTCTTACTCACATTGCCTATTGATACCAAAGAGAATATCCGTAAAGTGGTCAGATTAACAACTTGGTATAATGTAACAACTCTTACTGATGGGTCGCCACCTTTTTAGTTTCTCTAAAAGGGGACTCTCACTATTGGATATTTACCATTCCACCCTCTCTCATTGTCACGCTTTGGCGTAGCTGTTATGTATTATTATACTATACTTTATGACCATTAGGGAATTAATTACTTTGCCTTGCAATTTTCTACAATTAAACATATTGCTGTGATGAACGGACAGGTGTGTCAACTGTCCGCCTTTAATGTTTCATATTGTATTATTACATGTGTGTTACATTTCTTCTATTTAATAAACACAATTTAAGAAGGGGGAAAAAATATATATATAAATAAATAAATATAAATATATATGTAAAGCGCTGCAGAATATGTGTGTGCTATATAAATAACTGGTAATAAAAATAATATAGTGAGTGTGTGTTATCTAGGGGGCTGTGTGAAAGAATCACTGCACTTTCCAGCATAATGTATTTACTGGTACAATGTTTCTCCTAGTATCTGGCTTCAAGTGAAACATTGTGAATTATAATGTTTTATGTATATTAAAGGTTATATCTGTTTTGTTTTTGTTTATTTTTTAACACTGCTGGAACCATTGGAGTGCAGTTTTTCTTCAAGCACAGCCTTTTCTGAAGTTTTATTTAATTGTTGTTCTATAAACCAGAGTTATTTTTTTTTTTTTTGAAACGGCTACTGGATTATACATAACATTATTGAGCAAATAGATTGTTTTCTCTGTCTGGCTGTATCTTAACTTACCAGCATGGGGCTGATAGTATTGTCATACTTAAGTGAAGGGTTTCTCCCCGCAGCTCAGTGCTCGGATCCAAACAGGCATGGCAGCTAATGCACCGCTGCAGACCGCTCTTGTACCACTAAGAGCCTCAGGGGACTGACGAGATGTCAGCTATATTAGGGGTTGTCCTTCCGGCACTTAGCAATCTGTACTGGGAGATGCGAGTAACTGACCATTCTCAGATGGAAATTATACCTGTCCCACATTATGTCACACTGCAGCTGGCTGTGGAACTAGAAGTCCCAGCACACTTTGACTCTGGTTGGATACACTATACCCTATATAACGATACGAACCCGGCACACTAATGGGGCAGCCTTCACCCCAATCTGTAACCTGGCTTGTCTGCCCTCCTGAGGTGTAGCAACCCCCTTCACATATGCAAAAAATGAGGCGGCACTCCAAAGCATGTAATACAGTGAGATACTTTTGTGCACACACATCAGTGCAAACACATCAACGTTTCGGGGAATGATACCCCATCATTAGGATAACAAGTGCAAGTGCAGAAAAACAAATTTACACTTACAATCACCTCCATTCCCGACAGAGTCCCGGGACGGCGTCCGACGGTGAGCAGGAATGGAGGTGATTGGGGGGGTGGGGGTTCCCACTTTCAGAGAAATTCCATCCCTGGGCTGACTGCTTTGGTGGGTGTTTAATGTGATTGCAGGGGAACACCACACCGAGGGGGCGGGGTGGGGGTGGGGGGTTGGCGTGAATCAGGCAGTGCCTCCCCGGCCACTAACTTCACTGCATGTCACTGCGCTCAACTGCATAATAAATCAAGTTTGCGTACATCTCTGCATAGGCAAATACAGGAGGGGGGATTCCAGTTGCCCAGAAACCACCTCCTCCCGGTCATCAGCAGTGTAAACAGCAGTAGAATAACAATAATATGATTTTGCTACAGCTACATAACAACATACAGTATAAGGGAAAGCATTGAGCGGTTGTACATGCCCAGTAGCAGCCAGTGTCGGGCTGGGCATGAAGGGCCCACCGGGAGAATACAGAGGTAGGGGGCCATGTTTAGGGGTGTGGCCAGTGGGCTCCTTGATAAATATACATAGTAAATACTGCTAGCACATGTGGGCCAGTCCGGCCCTGGTAGCAGCAACCAAGTCTGTTCTGTGTGTGGATCTGAGCGCCCAATCAGGGAACTGGACCAGAGAGCAGCTGCCAGTAAGGTGTCTTATCATAAGGTGTGTACATCTCAGTTCTGTCTCCTATTGGTTCTTGTATTTCTTTTATGTACTGTATGCTGACTTATTATGGGATGTTTCACCATTACCCTCTGTTCGGGCATTACACAGTCACTCTAAAATCAACCATTTGGAACCCCGTACAGAAATCCTGCTCTGAATCCGGCCCATTCAGCATGTCTACTGCATGTTCCTTTCTCCTTCTGTCTCTAATCCTAACCCTAATGCTAACTGTAACCTCATGGTTTCCCTAATGCTAGCCTAACCCTAATTGCCACCTTAATGCCAACCCAAACTCTCTTGGAAATGCTGACCTGCAGTCAATATTGTAAATGTCAACGTGATAACCGCTGACACAGTGAGTGCATACCATCAAGCCTTCTAAAGAGGCAAGTGGAGGTATTGCCACTAGCAACCAATAAGGCTCTGTTTGGCACAGCACAATTTGTTAGCAGTTGGGCAAAACCATGGCCCTCATTCCGAGTTGTTCGCTCGCTAGCTGCTTTTAGCAGCATTGCACACGCTAAGCCGCCGCCCTCTGGTAGTGTATCTTAGCATAGCAGAATTGCGAACGAAAGATTAGCAGAATTGCGAATAGAAATTTCTTAGCAGTTTCTGAGTAGCTCCAGACTTACTCAGCCATTGCGACCAGCTCAGTCCTTTTCGTTCCTGGTTTGACGTCACAAACACACCCAGCGTTCGCCCAGACACTCCCCCGTTTCTCCAGCCACTCCCGCGTTTTTCCCAGAAACGTCAGCGTTTTTCCACACACTCCCATAAAACGGACAGTTTCCGCCCAGAAACACCCACTTCCTGTCAATCACATTACGATCACCAGAACGATGAAAAATCCTCGTTATGCCGTGAGTAAAATACCTAACTTTTGTGTTAAATAACTAAGCGCATGCGCTCTGCGAACCTTGCGCATGCGCAGTAAGCGACTAATCGCAATATAGCGAAAATCGTCAACAAGCTAACAACTCTGAATGACCCCCCATGTGCGCTGCAGGGGGGGGGGGGCAGATGCAACATGTGCAGAGAGTGTTAGATTTGGGTGGGGTGTGTTCAAACTGAAATCTAAATTGTAGTGTAAAAATAAAGCAGCCAGTATTTACCCTGCACAGAAACAAAATAACCCACCCAAATCTAACTCTCTCTGCACATGTTACATCTGCCCCCCTGCAGTGCACATGGTTTTGCCCAACTGCTAACAAATTTGCTGCTGCGATCAGATCTGAATTACGGGTGGTCTTCAGTATGCCGGCTGTCGGGATCCCGGCGCACAGTATACCGGCGCCGGAATCCTGACAGCCGGCATACCGACACTTATTCTCCCTCGTGGGGGTCCACGACCCCCCTGCAGGGAGAATAAAATAGCATGGCGCGCGTAGCGCGCCACCGTGCCTGCAGCGTGGCGAGCGCAGCGGGCCCGCAAGGGGCTCATTTGCGCTCGCCACACTGTCGGTATGCCGGCGGTCGGGCTCCCCGGGCTCGCCGGGAGCCCGACCGCCGGCATACCATACTACACCCCTGAATTACCCCCCAAGTACCAGCCAACCAGCTCCTTACCGTCATTTTTCAAACACAGCCTGTAACATGGCTGTTTGGAGCTGATTGGCTGGTACTTTATATCTCTCCACTTTATCATTCTCCAAGGCTTAGTACATATGCCCCTATATGTATCTAAGTTTATCTAGCACATTCCATAAAATGATAGTTAAAATCTGATTGGTGGCTGTGAACAGTATCTCCACTTAAAGTTTGATACATCTCCCCCTTAAACTTTAAGAGGGAGATTCAACTGTTTGAAAAGTTGGTTGGGTGTCTGTTTTTTCCTGTCTATTAGAAAGGAAAAAACAGACTCCCAACTGATTTTTCAAACATTTGAATCTCCCCTTAAATGTTTTAAGGGGTCTATTTACTAAGCCTTGGACGGAGATAAAGTATCAGCCAATCAGCTACTAACTGTCATTTTTCAAACACTACCCGTGGGCTAGATGCATCATCGCTTGGAAAGAGATAAAATGGAGAGAGAGAAAGCACCAGCCAATCCGCTCCCAGATGCCATGTCACAGGCCCTGTTTAAAAATGACAGGAGCTGATTGGCTGGTACTTTATAACTTTCCATTTTATCACTCTCCAAGCGATGATGCATCTAGCCCACAGTGTAACATGGTAGTTAGGAACTGATTTGCTGGGACTTTATCTCTGTCCAAGGCTTAGTAAATAGGCCTGTAAATATGTTCCTCCTCAACTTCCCATTGACTGATATCTGGCAGCTCAGAGCTCGTGAAAGAATAAATCCCTTTTGTAGTGCTGGATTGGTTTTATCTCACCATACATAAAGGGAATCTCGTTCTGCATTTTGTCACACAAAGAGGAGTACAGGTGGACCTATTCCCTACTTTGCTCCACAATTCCACCTTGGCCCAAACCTCGGTGCACTTACGCAGACCAGAACAAAATTCGCTCCTGTATTGCACAGCACCTGATTACTTCCGTTATAATCTACAGTACCACTGTCATAATGATATATTTTCTGATGTGTTGCACTGTTCCTTAGTCTCTGCACTACCAATTAACAGGTGCATGAGTTGCACACAGTCTAGACAGCATGTAAGGTTCCAATGTTCACTTAAACTATTACAACTATTTCAAAGATGAGGTTTTGCTCATAAATAATCTGTTGTTTAAACCCCCACGGCCTACGGAGTTTACAAGTATGCTGCTAAGATCTCCTCATCGGGGGCGCCTTGTAGTCCTGCCAAAAAGTAAAGAGAATCCAAGGCTTTTATGTGTTCTGAAACCCGCCATGGGCCCCAGGGATCAGTATTACCTCAGGACGGAGTACTGTTGTGAATCTCAGACACGGAGCTTGCGTTCCGTCTAGTATCATAGTGGAACATGTCTGTCTGATGATGCCAGGGCAGCAGGTGATTGTGGCAGACAGAGGCATGGCATAGGAGCACGCCAACTTCCTATTACATTTTCACTTGGGACACTACAGGAAGGACTGTATGACACTGGGACGCTTATAAACGATGACACTAGCAGGATGTGGCAGATTAAACATGAGACTGAGAAGCTGTAACATCACAGCCACAAGACCATCATAAAACTTCCAGCCTGCTGCAACCACTCACGCTAGGTTGGAACTTAATATGAAGTAGTTCTGTGTGACATGTGCTTAATGTTGTATAGTATAACGAGCCCTTAAAAGCATGCATATGTAGGCACATAACCACAATGTATTTAAAACGGGATCCGTTCAATTTGCTGGCTGTCGGAATGCCACCAGCCGGAATACCAGCGCACAGGGGCTATTTTTTCCACAACACCCATAGAGTGGGAATAGAACCTGTGGCAAGTGTAGCTCGCTACTGAGCCCGCAAGGTGACTCGCACTGCTCGCCCCCTGGCGGCACTCTGCCGGGCTGGATTACGTATGTAATCCTTTAAAACTGACCTTTTGTTGTTTTATTTAGATGCAAAGTAAAATGTTTAAAAAATGGTGAAGCCGGGACCCTTTAATCAGTGCTAATTTCCCGATGGCGTTGTAAGGGGATGCGGGCAATTTACCTACAATGAAAATTCCGATGGTCAAAATCCTAACAACCAATCACCAATGGTCAAAAACCCAGCAAGGTCAAAATCCTGACATGGTCAAAATACCGACATTTAAAATGTCGACAAGGTCAAAATACAGACATTTACAGACAGGTCGAAAAGTGATTTTTTTTTTTCATTGAAACCGACTTGTTCATACTTTACCATCCCAGTGGACCTGGAGGTGGAATATAATAGTAGGCGAGTGCAGCGAGACACAGTGCAGCGAGAGGACGCGGAACACTTATACGGTGCCCATGTCGACCTATGTCGACATACACACACAAAAGAGAAAAATTTGAGTCGACTTTTTGACCTGTCGACATTTTAAATGTTGGTATTTTGACCTTATCGACATTTTAAATGTTGGTATTTTGACCTTGTCGGTATTTTAAATGTTGGTATTTTGACCTTGTCGGTATTTTGACCTTGTCGGGATTTAGATTTAGACCGTCGGTCAATTGTTGTTGGGATTTTGACCATCGGGATTTTGATTGTAGGTATTTCATACTAAACCTGTTGTAAGAGGTCGGCCGCAGGTGGTCTGTGTGGAAAGTGTGGTCTATCGAAAGACGGATCAAACAGTACGCTTTAGCGATCGCCGACCGTTTGCGGACACATTAAGCGCAGACTTTTATTAGTGTGTTTGCGTCGTGTTGAAATCTGTGAGATTCATGCACATTGCGACTTCTGTGCGACTCAGATTCAGCTCAAATATATACAATGAAGAGTAAACTGTTACTAAAGTACAGGGAAATTAGTCATTATAGATGATCAAAGTGACTAGTTTGTTGTATGTGCAAATATTATTACTGTAAGAGAACTGTCCTTGTGTATGTGTGGGCTAGCGGCTCTTTCCTCTTTTCCATGCATACTGTGTACAGTATGTGCATGTTTGTACTTGCGATTGCATATGATTGTGGGGGTGATTCAGACCTGATTGTAGATGTGCTAAATTTAGCAAATCTACGATCAGCTTCCCTGACATGCGGGGAGACGCCCAGCACAGGGCTAGTCCGTGCCGCATGTCAGGGCCAACGCCCCCGCACAAGTACAAAAGCATCACACAGCGGCAATGCTTTTGTACCGGAAGAGTAGCTCCCAGCCAGCGCAGCTCCTGCGTGCTGGCAGGGAGCTACTCGTCGCAGCCCGGGTCGCAGCGGCTGCATGTGACGTCACGCAGCCGCCGCGGCCCGCCCCCCCAATGGTCAAGGCATGCGTGTGTTGCCCAGACCACGCCCCCTAAACAGCAACTAAACGGCGCTAGCCCGCCCCCTCCCACCCAGCGACTGCCTCTGCCTGTCAATCAGGCAGAGGCAATCGCAGGGCTAAGACAGCCGTCGGCTGTCTGCCATGCGTCAGCGCACTGTGGCGCCGGCGCATGCGCAGTTTAGGCCTGATTGCTGCTGTGGGAAAACGCACAGCACCTATCAGGTCTGAATTAGCCCCTGTGTGCGATCCTTGAAGTGTTTCCCCTGGGAAATTATGTTTAAATGATGGTAAATGTAATCTGTGAAATACCAGTATATAAATACTAGTGTAGTACCTGTGTGCTTACTTTACATGTGTGCTGTGGGTCTAATTCAGATTTGTAAAACCCAGCGGTTTCCGTACAAATCCGATGGATGTTGGGCTGCGCAGGCGCAAGACCCACTCCGTGCATGTGGAGAACGGGATTTGCGATATTGCTCTCAGCCCCTTGTTAGATGCAGAAGGATTGACATGCTGCAGCATTTGGGGGGCGGCACCCGGGACGATTCTTCAAAACAGGGCGGTTTCGCTCCCATTTTGAAGCCTTGACGTGTCCAGGGTTACTTACAGCATACGACGGGCAGCCTGAGTAAGCTTCACCTTACGCAGGCTGGACGTTGTTTGTGATTAATATAATGCATCTATGGAATTATTACTAATATGTGATGTCTAATAATTGATTTTAAAATACATTTATACTTTTCGGCACTTCTGAGCTTTTACTGTTATTGTTTGTAGTATAAAGCGCAGGTCTACATTCTTATCCTGTATTTTGATTTATTTGTACCACTCAACGGGCCCCATTCAGTGATGTACGCAGATGCCGTCACAGCTGCAAATATGTACGCAATGCTTATGCGCAAATATGGAAATGCCGCAGCCGCCCGGATTTGTATTGAGACGCCCACTGGCAGATTTGCAAATTCCAATGTCTGCGTATAAAGACGCAGCATCCTTCACAGAACACTCGATTAGCAGAATTTTGAGTATCCATATGGTGGCGCGGCCGCATGGAATGAGATGCCAGAGCCATTGTAAATGCGCACAGGATCACAAACGCAAGCTGTGACACGCCCCCAAAATGGTTGCAACGCACCTGGGTTTGAGTCGCCATTTCTCCATTACCTCCCTTACTGTCACTTTTTCAAATAATTCCTCACTGTCCAGGTAGCACTGGAAATAAGGAAGAGGACAGGCATCAGCATATAAGTTTCCTGTCGGAACGCGCACATTCTGTTACATAGCAAGTAACATAGAACTTGACAGCAGATAAGAACCACTTGGCCCAACTAGTCTGCCCCTTAGAGTGTAGGGAATGCAGCTTTCCTTAAGGAATAGTGTAGGTTTAACGCAATAAAAGACAATTTTCCATACTGAGTGTGTGAGAGAGGACTTCAGCTAGTGCTGATCTTGCTCGTTGACAGAAACTTTGGGGGTAATTCAGATCTGTTCACTAGGCAGCGTTTTTTGCAGCCCTGCGATCAGATAGTCGCCGCCTACAGGGGGAGTATATTTTCGCTGTGCAAGTGTGCGACTGCATGAGCAGCAGAGCTGCACAAACTGATGTTGTGCAGTCTCTGTGCAGCCCAGGACTTACTCAGCCACTACAATCACATTAGCCTGCTCGGGACCTGATTTGACATCAGACATCCTCCCTTCAAACGCTTGGTCCCACCTGCGTTTTTCCACACACTCCCTGAAAACGGTCAGTTGCCAAGGCTGTCCTATTGTATGGACTCAATGGGCTCTTGCCCAAGGGCCCCAGGAGTAAAAGGGCTCTAGGCTGATAGCTGAGGGTCCCCTCTTTCCAGGGGTACCAGATTTTTGAAATCAGCCCTGGGGAACCGGAGATATCCAACTTGAAAGCAGTGGTCCCCATCCAAGCCTGTTAATTGCTCTTCCCAGCCAGATATCTCGAGTTCTGTCTGACTTAGAGTTTTTCAGAGGGTATAATCCAAAAGCTGTGACTCTCCGCTTTTGGTGGACACTGGCAGCTTGTCTCTACTGTGCCCAGAACCAGACATATCAGCCTTCAAGCAGCTGGTCCCTGCTCCAGCTCCACACGCCTAATATGCAGTTTTATATTTTGGTTGGTGAATTGCACTGGCTCATGAACTCTGATCCCCAAGTCCACAGAACCTCCTGAAAGGTGGGACTCTCTAGTATTTGTATCCCATTCAAAGCTAAGAAATATATTTTCAGGAACTTGAGATATCTGCAGTCAAGCAAGCTGCCCTCTCATCAGAAAATTATAAATATTAAGCCCACTCCACTATCCATTCCTCCCCTACGTATTAAACACCCCCTACCACCCTGGAAGTCATGTACCAGGGCTTCTTCATTCAGCCCAATGCCCCCTTCTACAGTTTCGCCCCATCTGTGCAGTAAAGGAGTAATTAGCAGAAATGACTGCTCCAGGTCCTACATGCTGAGCGGAAGATAGAACACCCCCTACCGCCCGCGGGACATCAAAGCTGCCGCTGATAGCACCCCCTACAGATGGAGAATGGGTAGAGGGCCCAGTGCATTGCTGTGCCCAGGGGCCTTCACTGCTGTTAAGACGTCCCTATCAGTTGCCACCAGCAAACGCCCTTTTCCTGTCAATCTCCTTGCAAACGCTCGTGCGAATGGATCCTTCGCACAAACCCGTCGCTGACCGGCGATCCACTTTGCAGCCATCCGTCGTGCCTGCGCATTGCGGTGCATACACATGCGCAGTTCGGATCTGATCGCCCGCTGTGCGAAAACGCACAGCGGTGATCAGATCTGGATTACCCCCTTTGTCTTGTTGCTTGTGTTCTGTATACCAGTTATTTCGGCTCCTATGAGTTGTCAGGGTTTCCAATCTCTAAATAATACTGTATATTGTAGGTCAATTTTGTTATGTTCTTGGTATCACTATGTTCAGTTTATTACGGTTTCATTTTTATTGTTTGCTTTTCAGAGTAAGCATATTGTAAAGCTTAGGTCACAATCGGCAAAATTATATCATCAATTGCATCAAATAATTCTTACAATTTTACACAGGATGGCTACTTAATGGCATTCCAAAATCTTCTTTGCTTGCTTTACCAGTGAATCTGCAAGGATATCTGCTAAATTAAGAATGAAGAAACCCTGAATTAATATATGAAGTAGCTTTACCGTTTATTAGGAGTGTTTTGTACCTAGCGTAAATTAAATAGTGACTGCTTCACTTCCTCCCTCCCCACAGCCCTTCTCTTCACGCCTCCTGGGCCCTCCTCCCCTCCTGCACCTAGCTCAGACCCCTACAGTGTGGGGTTAGTTACTGTGGCCTGGGCTTCCCTCTCCCCCCTTAGCTCTCCCCCTTCATCCCTTCTCTTTCCCCACCTTAGAGCCAAACCCACACCCCACACGCCCATGGCACCACTCAACCTCACATGTTGCACATCCCAACACCCCCATTTCCCACCAGGTTCAGCTGAAAATGTACTCTGTATGAGGGCAGAGGCAAGTCACATTACAAGCCATGCACATCCTCAGACAAGTAGCACCAAGAGGGGGATACAAACTACCTGGGCCCAGGCTGCTGGAGGGGCCCGGGTCCGCTACACCCCCCATTATACCTGTGCTGTGGCCAGCCGCCGTGGATTAGGGACCCGCTTCCTGTTCAAGTAAGGTAGGAAGCAGGTGCCCTCCCTCGCGCCCCCCTCCCTGTGTTATAATTGCACCCCCCTGTGGAGCGCGGCCGCAATTATTTCTCTGACGTCCTAAGTGGATGCTGGGACTCCGTAAGGACCATGGGGAATAGCGGCTCCGCAGGAGACTGGGCACAACTAAAGAAAGCTTTAGGACTACCTGGTGTGCACTGGCTCCTCCCACTATGACCCTCCTCCAGACCTCAGTTAGAATCTTGTGCCCGGCTGAGCTGGATGCACACTAGGGGCTCTCCTGAGCTCCTAGAAAGAAAGTATATTTTAGGTTTTTTATTTTACAGTGAGATCTGCTGGCAACAGACTCACTGCAGCGAGGGACTAAGGGGAGAGGAAGCGAACCTACCTAACTGGTGGTAGTTTGGGCTTCTTAGGCTACTGTACACCATTAGCTCCAGAGGGATCGACCGCAGGACCCGACCTTGGTGTTCGGTCCCGGAGCCGCGCCGCCGGCCCCCTTACAGAGCCAGAAGCAAGAAGTGTTCCGGAAAATCGGCGGCGGAAGACTTCTGTCTTCAACAAGGTAGCGCACAGCACTGCAGCTGTGCGCCATTGCTCCTCATACACACCTCACACTCCGGTCACTGATGGGTGCAGGGCGCTGGGGGGGGGGGGGGGGGCGCCCTGAGGGCAATATAATACACCTTGGCTGGCAAATCATCACAATATATAGTCCCAGGGCTATATATGTGATAAATTACCCCTGCCAGAATCCATGAAAAAGCGGGAGAAAAAAACGCCGAAAAAGGGGCGGGGCTATCTCCCTCAGCACATTGGCGCCATTTTAACTTCACAGTGCAGCTGGAAGATAGCTCCCCAGGCTCTCCCCTGTAGTTTTCAGGCTCAAAGGGTTAAAAAGAGAGGGGGGGCACTAAATTTAGGCGAAATATGTGTATACAAGCAGCTATTGGGGGAAAAATCACTCAGTTATAGTGTTAATCCCTGCATTATATAGCGCTCTGGTGTGTGCTGGCATACTCTCTCTCTCTGTCTCCCCAAAGGACTTTGTGGGGTCCTGTCCTCAGTCAGAGCATTCCCTGTGTGTGTGCGGTGTGTCGGTACGACTGTGTCGACATGTTGGATGAGGAAGGTTACGTGGAGGCGGAGCAGAGGCCGATAAATGGGATGTCGCCCCCTGTGGGGCCGACACCAGAGTGGATGGATAGGTGGAAGGTATTAACCGACAATGTCAACTCCTTACATAAAAGGCTGGATGACGTAACAGCTGTGGGACAGCCGGCTTCTCAGCCCGCGCCTGCCCAGGCGTCTCAAAGGCCATCAGGGGCTCAAAAAACGCCCGTTACCTCAGATGGCAGACACAGATGTCGACACGGAGTCTGACTCCAGTGTCAACGAGGTTGAGACATATACACAATCCACTAGGAACATCCGTTGTATGATCTCGGCAATGAAAAATGTGTTACACATTTCTGACATGAACCCAAGTACCCCATAAAAGGGGTTTTATGTTTGGGGAGAAAAAGCAGCCAGTGTTTTGTTCCCCCATCAGATGAGTGAATGAAGTGTGTAAAGAGCGTGGGTTCCCCCGATAAGAAACTGGTAATTTCTAAAAAGTTACTGCTGGCGTACCCTTTCCCGCCAGAGGATAGGTCACGTTGGGAGATATCCCCTAGGGTGGATAAGGCGCTCACACGTTTGTCAAAAAAGGTGGCACTGCCGTCTTGGGATACGGCCACTTTGAAGGAGCCTGCTGATAAAAAGCAGGAGGCTATCCTGAAGTCTGTATATACACACTCAGGTTCTATACTGAGACCTGCATTTGCCTCAGCATAAATAGTGCTGCTGCAGCGTGGTCTGATACCCTGTCAGATAATATTAATACCCTAGACAGGGATATTATTTTGCTAACACAGAGCATATTAAAGACGTTGTCTTATATATGAGGGATGCACAGAGGGATATTTGCCGGCTGGCATCCAGAATTAATGCAATGTCCATTCTGCCAGGAGGGTATTAGAGACCCGGCAGTGGACAGGTGATGCTGCCTTTAAAAGGCACATGGAGATTCAGCCTTATAAGGGTGAGGAATTGTTTGGGGATGGTCTCTGGGACCTCGTATCCACAGCAACAGCTGGGAAGAATTTTTTTTACCTCAGGTTTCCTCACAGCCTAAGAAAGCATCGTATTTTCAGGTACAGTCCTTTGGGCTTCAGAAAAGCAAGCGGGTCAAAGGCGCTTCCTTTCTGCACAGAGACAAGGTAAGAAGGAAAAAGCTGCACCAGACAGCCAGTTCCCAGGATCAAAAATATTCCCCCGCTTCCTCTGAGTCCACTGCATGACGCTGGGGCTCCACAGGTGGAGACAGGTGCGGTGGGGGCGCGTCTCGGGAACTTCAGGGACCAGTGGGCTTGCCCACAGGTGGATCCCTAGGTTCTGCAAGTAGTATCACAGGGATACAAGATGGAGTTCGAGGCGACTCCCCCTCGCCGTTACCTCACATCAGCCTTGCCTGCTGCCCTCGGAGAAAGGGAGGTAGTACTGGCGGCAATTCACAAGCTGTACTTCCAGCAGGTGAAATCAAGGCACCCCTCCTTCAACAAGGCCGGGGTTACTATTCCAAAATGTTTGTGGTACCGAAACCAGACGGTTCGGTGAGACCCATTCTAAAATTGAAATCCTTGAACACTTATATACGAAGGTTCAAGTTCAAAATGGAATCGTTCAGGGCGATTATTGCAAGCCTGGAGAATTTCATGGTATCACTGGACATCAAGGATGCTTACCTGCATGTCCCTATTTACCCTCCTCACCAGGAGTACCTCAAAATTGTGGTACAGGATTGTCATTACCAATTACAGACGTTGCCGTTGGTCTGTCTCCGGCACCGAGGGTATTTACCAAGGTAATGGCCGAAAAAAATTATCCCGTACTTGGACGATCTCCTTATAAAGGCGAGGTCCAGGGAGCAGTTGTTCGTCGGAGTAGCACTTTCTCGGGAAGTGCTACAACAGCACGGCTGGATTCTGAATATCCAAAGTCGCAGCTGGTTCCTACGACGCGTCTACTGTTCCTGGGTATGGTTCTGGACACAGAACAGGATAAAAAGGGTTTCTCCCGGAGGAGAAGTCCAAGGAGTTGTCGTCTCTAGACAGAGAGCTCCTAATACAAATACAGGTGTCGGTGCATCAATGCACGCGAGCCCTGGGAAAGATGGTAGCTTCTTACGAAGAAATTCCATTCGCCAGGTCCCATGCAAGGATCTTCCAGTGGGATCTGTTGGACAAGTGGTCCGGGTCGCATCTTCAGATGCATCGGCGGATAACCCTGTCTCCAAGAGCCAGGGTGTCGCTGTTGTGGTGGCTGCAGAGTGCTCATCTTCTAGGGGGCCGCAGATTCGGCATACAGGACTGGGTCCTGGTGACCACGGATGCCAGCCTTCGCGGCTGGGGGGGCAGTCACACAGGGAAGAAACTTCCAAGGACTATGGAAAAGTCAGGAGACTTCCCTACACATAAATATTCTGGAACTAAGGGCCATTTACAATGCCCTAAGTCAGGCTAGACCCCTGCTTCAACACAACATCACGGCGGTCGCTCATGTAAACCGACAGGGCGGCACAAGAAGCAGGATGGCGATGGCAGAAGCCACAAGGATTCTCCGATGGGCGGAAAATCACGTGTTAGCACTGTCAGCAGTGTTCATTCCCGGAGTGGACAACTGTGAAGCAGACTTTCTCAGCAGACACGACCTCCACCCGGGGGAGTGGGGACTTCATCCAGAAGTCTTCCAAATGATTGTACACCGTTGGGAAAGGCCACAGGTGGACATGATGGCATCCCGCCTCAACAAAAAGCTACAAAGATATTGCGCCAGGTCAAGGGACCCTCAAGCGATAGCTGTGGACGCTCTGGTAACACCGTGGGTGTACCAGTCGGTGTAAGTGTTCCCTTCTCTGCCTCTCTTACCCCAGGGTAACGAGAATAATAAGAAGGAGAGGAGTAAGAACTATACTCATTGTTCCGGATTGGCCAAGAGGAGCTTGGTACCCAGAACTCCAAGAAATGATCTCAGAGGACCCATGGCCTCTACCGCTCAGACAGGACCTGCTGCAGCAGGGGCCCTGTCTGTTCCTAGACTTACCGCGGCTGCGTTTGACGGCATGGCGGTTGAACGCCGGATCCTGAAGGAAAAGGGCATTCCGGAGGAAGTTATCCCTACGCTAATTAAAGCTAGGAAAGAAGTGAACGCTAATCATTATCACCGCATATGGCGGAAATATGTTGCGTGCTGTGAGGCCAGGAAGGCCCCGAAGGAGGAATTTCAGCTAGGTCGATTTCTGCACTTTCTACAGTCAGAGGTGACTATGGGCCTAAAATTGGGTGCCATTAAGGTCCAGATTTCGGCTCTATCGATTTTCTTCCAAAATAGAACTGGCTTCACTGCCTGAAGTTAAGACGTTTGTTAAGGGAGTGCTGCATAGTCAGCCCCCGTTTGTGCCTCCACCGTGACCGTGCACCGTGGGATCTCAACGTGGTGTTTGATTTCCTGAAGTCGCATTGGGTTGAGCCACTTAAATCCGTGGAGCTACAATACCTCACGTGGAAAGTGCTCATGCTGTTGGCCTTGGCGTCGGCCAGGTGTGTATCAGAATTGGCGGCTTTGTCATGCAAAAGCCCTTATCTGATTTTTTATATGGATAAGGCGGAATTGAGGACTCGTTCCCAATTCCTTCCTAAGGTGGTATCAGTTTTTCATGTGAACCAACCTATTGTGGTGCCTGCGGCTACTTGGGACTTGGAGGATTCCAAGTTACTGGACGTAGTCAGGGCCCTGAAAAGTATATGTTTCCAGGACGGCTGGAATCAGGAAAACTGACTCGCTATATATCCTGTATGCACCTAACAAGCTGGGTGCTCCTGCTTCTAAGCAGACTATTGCTCGCTGGATCTGTAGCACGATTCAACTTGCACATTCTGCGGCTGGACTGCCGCACCCTAAATCTGTAAAAGCCCATTCCACGAGAAAAGTGGGCTCTTCTTGGGGGGCTGCCCGAGGGGTCTCGGCTTTACAAATTTGCCGAGCTGTTACTTGGTCGGGTTCAAACATTTTTGCAAGAGTCTACAAGTTTGATACCCTGGCTGAGGAGGACCTAGAGTTGCTCATTCGGTGCTGCAGAGTCATCCGCACTCTCCCGCCCGTTTGGGAGCTTTGGTATAATCCCCATGGTCCTTACGGAGTCCCAGCATCCACTTAGGACGTCAGAGAAAATAAGATTTTACTCACCGGTAAATCTATTTCTCGTAGTCCGTAGTGGATGCTGGGCGCCCATCCCAAGTGCGGATTGTCTGCAATACTTGTTTATAGTTATTGCCTAACTAAAGGGTTATTGTTGAGCCATCTGTTGAGAGGCTCAGTTATATTTCATACTGTTAACTGGGTATTGTATCACGAGTTATACAGTGTCAGTGGCGGATTTAGGGGGGGGGGCACCAAGGCACGTGCCCCCCCTGTCATTTTTAGTGCAGACTGACATGCGGATGAGCGTCCGCATGTCAGTCTGCGGTCTCGTTTCGTCCCCTGCTGTTAGGAGGGACACGGAGGGCACAGTGCGCGCCTCTCCTGTGTCCCTCCTGGGTCTCCGGCGGCCGCTGGTCTCATAAAGGAAGTGCCGTTCGTGAGCACTTCCTTTATTACAGTGACCCGCGGCCGCCGGAGACACAGGAGGGACACAGGGAGGCGTGCACTGTGCCCTCCGTGTCCCTCCTAACAGCAGGGGAGCGGGGGGAGCAGCGGCGGCGGCGGAGGAAGGGGGGGGGACGGGGGACGCACGCACTGGGGGGGAATATCTGGCACTGGGGGCATATTTGGCAGGGAGGGGGGGGGAGAATATCTGGCACTGGGGACATATCTGGCACTGGGGGGAATATCTGGCACTGGGGGAATATCTGGCACTGGGGGGGTATCTGGCACTGGGGGGATATCTGGCACTGGGGGGAATATCTGGCACTGGGGGGATATCTGGCACTGGGGCATTGTCTGGCACTGGGGGCATATGTGGCACTGGGGGGGGAATATCTGGCACTGGGGCATATGTGGCACTGGGGTCATATACAGCACTGGGGGGGGGGCGATATCTGGCACTGGGGGCATATGTGGCACTGTCGGGGAATATCTGGCACTGGGGGTATATGTGTACCTGGCACATGGGGGGGGGCTATATTTGGCACTGGGGGCATGTGAGTACCTGGCACCGTGGGGGAATATCTGGCACTGGGGACATATGTGGCACTGGGAGCACAGCCCTAGCAACAAGGACTACCTCCTAGCAACGAGCATGACACCCAGTGCATGAAACCCCTGGCAACGAGCATGACACCCAGTGCATGAAACCCCTGGCAACGAGCATGACCCCCAGTGCATGAAACCCCTGGCAACGAGCATGACACCCTGAGCATGAAAACCCCTGGCACCGTGCATGGAACCAAGAGCATGAAACCCCTGGCAACGAGCATGACACCCAGTGCATGAAACCCCTGACAACGAGCAGGTATTTGAAAAGTAATTAGAAGCCTTACTGTAGGACTTAATGTGTAATGGGCATTACGGTGTGTGGCATAATGTATCACGGACATTGCGGTGTGTGTCATAATGTGTCACAGGCATTACGGTGTATGGTATACTATATCGCTGGCATTGTGATATGTGGTATAATGTCTCAGGGTCATTGCAGTGTGTGGCATAATGTATCACGGACATTGCAGTGTGTGTCATACTGTGTCACAGACATTGTATGTGCTATAATGTATCAGGGGCATTGCAGTGTGTAGCATAATGTATAACGGGCATTGCGATTCCTGTCATAATGTGTCACAGGCATTACGGTGTGTGGCATAATGTGTCGGGGGCATTACAGTGTGTGCATATTGTGTCATGTGCATTATTGTGTGTGGAATAATGTCTAAGGGCCATTGCAGTATGTGGAATAATGTATACTGGGCATTACTATAAGGAGGAAAAATGACAAATAATGTAAGGGGCATGAATCAGGATTATTTTTCTTTCCTGTGGTGGCCAACGTCTGGGCGTGCAGGTTGCAAAACTGGGGTATAAGGTAGTCTTTTCCTGCAATACCACGCCCATTCAAACGAAGCCACGCTCATTCCAACGAAGCCATGTCCCTTATGGTGCCCCCCCTGTAATTTTTTTCTGGATCCGCCCCTGTACGGTGTGATTGGTGTGGCTGATATGAGTCTTACCCGGGATTCAAAATCCTTCCTTATTGTGTCAGCTCTTCCGGGCACAGTATCCTGAGGTCTGGAGGAGGGTCATAGTGGGAGGAGCCAGTGCACACCAGGTAGTCCTAAAGCTTTCTTTAGTTGTGCCCAGTCTCCTGCGGAGCCGCTATTCCCCATGGTCCTTACGGAGTCCCAGCATCCACTACGGACTACGAGAAATAGATTTACCGGTGAGTAAAATCTTATTTTAATTGTATAAATATTTTTATAGTAACGCCCCTTTTTAAGCAATGCCCTCCCTTTACCGGGGCCCAGTGTGACTCTCTACGCCCCTGCCTCAGACAGGATGGGAGCAGAGCTATGAGTGGATTCTCTGGAACCCTCCCCAATAACAGCCACTTGCCCTGTCTAATGACTGCTGATGTGATTACTTTACTTTATACATCGCAGGGGCAGGCTCCTATAAGAGCCCCTGTCCCAGGATATAATGTGTGGAAGTAAATTAATTTTTATATTTACATTATATATATATATATATATATATATACATACACACACACACACTGCTCAAAAAAATAAAGGGAACACTTAAACAACACAATGTAACTCCAAGTGAAATCAAACTGTCCACTTATGAAGCAACACTGATTGACAATCAATTTCACATGCTGTTGTGCAAATGGAATAGACAACAGGTGGAAATTATAGGCAATTGGCAAGACACCCCCAATAAAGGAGTTGTTCTGCAGGTGGTGACCACAGACCACTTCTCAGCTCCTATGCTTTCTGGCTGATGTTTTGGTCACTTTTGAAAGATGGCGGTGCCTTCACTCTAGTAGTAGCATGAGACAGAGTCTACAATCCACACAAGTGGCTCAGGTAGTGCAGCTCATCCAGGATGGCACATCAATGCGAGCTGTGGCAAGAAGGTTTGCTGTGTCTGTCAGCGTAGTGTCCAGAGCATGGAGGCCCTACCAGGAGACATGCCAGTACATCAGGAGACGTGGAGGAGGCCGTAGGAGGGCAACAACCCAGCAGCAGGACCGCTACCTCCACCTTTGTGCAAGGAGGAACAGGAGGAGCACTGCCAGAGCCCTGCAGAATGACCTCCAGCAAGCCGCAAATGTGCATGTGTCTATTCAAACGATCAGAAACAGACTCCATGAGGGTGGTATTAGGGCCCGACGTCCACTGGTGGGGGTTGTGCTTACAGCCCAACACCGTGCAGGACGTTTGGCATTTGCCAGAGAACACCAAGATTGGCAAATTTGTCAATGGCGCCCTGTGCTCTTCACAGATGAAAGCAGGTTCTCACTGAGCACATGTGACAGACGTGACAGAGTCTGGAGACGCCAAGGAGAACGTTCTGCTGCCTGCAACATCCTCCAGCATGACCGGTTTGGCAGTGGGTCAGTAATGGTGTGGGGTGGCATTTCTTTGGGGGGCCGCACAGCCCTCCATGTGCTCGCCAGAGGTAGCCTGACTGCCATTAGGTACCAAGATGAGATCCTCAGACCCCTTGTGAGACCATATGCTGGTGCGGTTGGCCCTGGGTTCCTCCTAATGCAAGACAATGCTAGACCTCATGTGGCTGGAGTGTGTCAGCAGTTCCTGCAAGACGAAGGCATTGATGATATGGACTGGCCCGCCCGTTCCCCAGACCTGAATCCAATTGAGCACATCTGGGACATCATGTCTCGCTCCATCCACCAACGCCACGTTGCACCACAGACTGTCCAGGAGTTGGCGGATGCTTTAGTCCAGGTCTGGGAGGAGATCCCTCAGGAGACCATCCGCCACCTCATCAGGAGCATGCCCAGGCATTGTAGGGAGGTCATACAGGCACGTGGAGGCCACACACACTACTGAGCCTCTTTTTTACTTGTTTTAAGGACATTACATCAAAGTTGGATCAGCCTGTAGTGTGTTTTTCCACTTTAATTTTGAGTGTGACTCCAAATCCAGACCTCCATGGGTTAATAAATTTGATTTCCATTGATCATTTTTGTGTGATTTTGTTGTCAGCACATTCAACTATGTAAAGAACAAAGTATTTAATAAGAATATATAATTCATTCAGATCTAGGATGTGTTATTTTAGTGTTCCCTTTATTTTTTTGAGCAGTGTATATATATATATATATAGTAGAGATGAGCGGGTTCGGTTCCTCGGAATCCGAACCCACCCGAACTTCATTTTTTTTTACACGGGGCCGAGCGACTCGGATCTTCCCGCCTTGCTCGGTTAACCCGAGCGCGCCCGAACGTCATCATCCCGCTGTCGGATTCTCGCGAGGCTCGGATTCTATCGCGAGACTCGGATTCTATATAAGGAGCCGCGCGTCGCCGCCATTTTCACACGTGCATTGAGATTGATAGGGAGAGGACGTGGCTGGCGTCCTCTCCGTTTATAGAGAGTGAGACTAGAGTAGAGAGAGACACAGTATTATTTACTTTAGTAATTTTGGGGAGCATTAGGAGGAGTACTACTAGTTGCTGAAGTGATAGATACTGTGACTGTATATCTGACTTGTGGGGGAGACACTGACAGTGGGGAGCAGTTAGAGTCTGAGAGCAGGAGTACATATTTTAACGTACAGTGCACATTTTTGCTGGCACTCTGCTGCCAGAGTGCCACACTGCCATTGTGACCACACTGACCACCAGTATATATTGTGATTGTCTGCTTAGGAGTACTACTTGCAAGTTGCTGATAGTGTGACCAGTGACCTGACCACCAGTTTAATTAATCACCACCAGTTTAATATATATATATAATTGTATATAATATATATATAATTGTATATGTATACCGCACCTACCCATGTTTTTTTTTCTTTTCTTTCTTCTTGATACATACTACTATAGTAGCTTACTGTAGCAGTCTGCGGTGCTGCTGAGCTGACAGTGTCCAGCAGGTCCGTCATCAGTCATTACATAATAAATATATATACCTGTCCGGCTGCAGTACTAGTGATATTATATATATATATATATATATATATATATATATATATAAATTTCATCTCATTATCATCCAGTCTATATTAGCAGCAGACACAGTACGGTAGTCCACGGCTGTAGCTACCTCTGTGTCGGCAGTCGCTGGTCCATCCATAATTGTATACCACCTACCCGTGTTTTTTTTTTTTCTCTTTCTTCTTGATACATACTACTATAGTAGCTTACTGTAGCAGTCTGCGGTGCTGCTGAGCTGACAGTGTCCAGCAGGTCCGTCATCAGTCATTACATAATAAATATATATACCTGTCCGGCTGCAGTACTAGTGATATTATATATATATATATATATATTGATTTCATCTCATTATCATCCAGACTATATTAGCAGCAGACACAGTATGGTAGTCCATGGCTGTAGCTACCTCTGTGTCGGCAGTCGCTGGTCCATCCATAATTGTATACCACCTACCCGTGGTTTTTTTTTTCTCTTTCTTCTTGATACATACTACTATAGTAGCTTACTGTAGCAGTCTGCGGTGCTGCTGAGCTGACAGTGTCCAGCAGGTCCGTCATCAGTCATTACATAATAAATATATATACCTGTCCGGCTGCAGTACTAGTGATATTATATATATATATATATATATATATATTAATTTCATCTCATTATCATCCAGTCTATATTAGCAGCAGACACAGTACGGTAGTCCACGGCTGTAGCTACCTCTGTGTCGGCAGTCGCTGGTCCATCCATAATTGTATACCACCTACCCGTGGTTTTTTTTTCTCTTTCTTCTTGATACATACTACTATAGTAGCTTACTGTAGCAGTCTGCGGTGCTGCTGAGCTGACAGTGTCCAGCCGGTCCGTCATCAGTCATTACATAATAAATATATATACCTGTCCGGCTGCAGTACTAGTGATATTATATATATATATATATATATATATATATATTGATTTCATCTCATTATCATCCAGTCTATATTAGCAGCAGACACAGTACGGTAGTCCACGGCTGTAGCTACCTCTGTGTCGGCAGTCGCTGGTCCATCCATAATTGTATACCACCTACCCGTGTTTTTTTTTTTCTCTTTCTTCTTGATACATACTACTATAGTAGCTTACTGTAGCAGTCTGCGGTGCTGCTGAGCTGACAGTGTCCAGCAGGTCCGTCATCAGTCATTACATAATAAATATATATACCTGTCCGGCTGCAGTACTAGTGATATTATATATATATATATATATATATATTGATTTCATCTCATTATCATCCAGTCTATATTAGCTGCAGACACAGTACGGTAGTCCACGGCTGTAGCTACCTCTGTGTCAGCAGTCGCTGGTCCATCCATAATTGTATACCACCTACCCGTGGTTTTTTATTTTCTCTTTCTTCTTGATACATACTACTATAGTAGCTTACTGTAGCAGTCTGCGGTGCTGCTGAGCTGACAGTGTCCAGCAGGTCCGTCATCAGTCATTACATAATAAATATATATACCTGTCCGGCTGCAGTACTAGTGATATTATATATATATATATATATATATATATATATATTGATTTCATCTCATTATCATCCAGTCTATATTAGCAGCAGACACAGTACGGTAGTCCACGGCTGTAGCTACCTCTGTGTCGGTAGTCGCTGGTCCATCCATAATTGTATACCACCTACCCGTGGTTTTTTTTTTTCTCTTTCTTCTTGATACATACTACTATAGTAGCTTACTGTAGCAGTCTGCGGTGCTGCTGAGCTGACAGTGTCCAGCAGGTCCGTCATCAGTCATTACATAATAAATATATATACCTGTCCGGCTGCAGTACTAGTGATATTATATATATATATATATATATTGATTTCATCTCATTATCATCCAGTCTATATTAGCAGCAGACACAGTACGGTAGTCCACGGCTGTAGCTACCTCTGTGTCGGCAGTCGCTGGTCCATCCATAATTGTATACCACCTACCCGTGTTTTTTTCTTTCTCTTTCTTCTTGATACATACTACTATAGTAGCTTACTGTAGCAGTCTGCGGTGCTGCTGAGCTGACAGTGTCCAGCAGGTCCGTCATCAGTCATTACATAATAAATATATATACCTGTCCGGCTGCAGTACTAGTGATATTATATATATATATATATATATATATTAATTTCATCTCATTATCATCCAGTCTATATTAGCAGCAGACACAGTACGGTAGTCCACGGCTGTAGCTACCTCTGTGTCGGCAGTCGCTGGTCCATCCATAAGTATACTAGTATCCATCCATCTCCATTGTTTACCTGAGGTGCCTTTTAGTTGTGCCAATTAAAATATGGAGAACAAAAATGTTGAGGTTCCAAAATTAGGGAAAGATCAAGATCCACTTCCACCTCGTGCTGAAGCTGCTGCCACTAGTCATGGCCGAGACGATGAAATGCCAGCAACGTCGTCTGCCAAGGCCGATGCCCAATGTCATAGTACAGAGCATGTAAAATCCAAAACACCAAATATCAGTAAAAAAAGGACTCCAAAATCTAAAATAAAATTGTCGGAGGAGAAGCGTAAACTTGCCAATATGCCATTTACCACACGGAGTGGCAAGGAACGGCTGAGGCCCTGGCCTATGTTCATGGCTAGTGGTTCAGCTTCACATGAGGATGGAAGCACTCAGCCTCTCGCTAGAAAAATGAAAAGACTCAAGCTGGCAAAAGCACCGCAAAGAACTGTGCGTTCTTCGAAATCCCAAATCCACAAGGAGAGTCCAATTGTGTCGGTTGCGATGCCTGACCTTCCCAACACTGGACGTGAAGAGCATGCGCCTTCCACCATTTGCACGCCCCCTGCAAGTGCTGGAAGGAGCACCCGCAGTCCAGTTCCTGATAGTCAGATTGAAGATGTCAGTGTTGAAGTACACCAGGATGAGGAGGATATGGGTGTTGCTGGCGCTGGGGAGGAAATTGACAAGGAGGATTCTGATGGTGAGGTGGTTTGTTTAAGTCAGGCACCCGGGGAGACACCTGTTGTCCGTGGGAGGAATAGGGCCGTTGACATGCCTGGTGAAAATACCAAAAAAATCAGCTCTTCGGTGTGGAAGTATTTCACCAGAAATGCGGACAACATTTGTCAAGCCGTGTGTTGCCTTTGTTAAGCTGTAATAAGTAGGGGTAAGGACGTTAACCACCTCGGAACATCCTCCCTTATACGTCACCTGCAGCGCATTCATAATAAGTCAGTGACAAGTTCAAAAACTTTGGGCGACAGCGGAAGCAGTCCACTGACCAGTAAATCCCTTCCTCTTGTAACCAAGCTCACGCAAACCACCCCACCAACTCCCTCAGTGTCAATTTCCTCCTTCCCCAGGAATGCCAATAGTCCTGCATGCCATGTCACTGGCAATTCTGACGAGTCCTCTCCTGCCTGGGATTCCTCCGATGCATCCTTGCGTGTAACGCCTACTGCTGCTGGCGCTGCTGTTGTTGCTGCTGGGAGTCGATGGTCATCCCAGAGGGGAAGTCGTAAGCCCACTTTTACTACTTCCACCAAGCAATTGACTGTCCAACAGTCCTTTGCGAGGAAGATGAAATATCACAGCAGTCATCCTGTTGCAAAGCGGATTACTGAGGCCTTGACAACTATGTTGGTGTTAGACGTGCGTCCGGTATCCGCCGTTAGTTCACAGGGAACTAGACAATTTCTTGAGGTAGTGTGCCCCCGTTACCAAATACCATCTAGGGTCCACTTCTCTAGGCAGGTGATACCGAGAATGTACACGGACGTCAGAAAAAGACTCACCAGTGTCCTAAAAAATGCAGTTGTACCCAATGTCCACTTAACCACGGACATGTGGACAAGTGGAACAGGGCAGGGTCAGGACTATATGACTGTGACAGCCCACTGGGTAGATGTATGGACTCCCGCCGCAAGAACAGCAGCGGCGGCACCAGTAGCAGCATCTCGCAAACGCCAACTCTTTCCTAGGCAGGCTACGCTTTGTATCACCGGTTTCCAGAATACGCACACAGCTGAAAACCTCTTACGGCAACTGAGGAAGATCATCGCGGAATGGCTTACCCCAATTGGACTCTCCTGTGGATTTGTGGCATCGGACAACGCCAGCAATATTGTGTGTGCATTAAATATGGGCAAATTCCAGCACGTCCCATGTTTTGCACATACCTTGAATTTGGTGGTGCAGAATTTTTTAAAAAACGACAGGGGCGTGCAAGAGATGCTGTCGGTGGCCAGAAGAATTGCGGGACACTTTCGGCGTACAGGCACCACGTACAGAAGACTGGAGCACCACCAAAAACGCCTGAACCTGCCCTGCCATCATCTGAAGCAAGAAGTGGTAACGAGGTGGAATTCAACCCTCTATATGCTTCAGAGGTTGGAGGAGCAGCAAAAGGCCATTCAAGCCTATACAATTGAGCACGATATAGGAGGTGGAATGTACCTGTCTCAAGCGCAGTAGAGAATGATTTCAACGTTGTGCAAGGTTCTGCAACCTTTTGAACTTGCCACACGTGAAGTCAGTTCAGACACTGCCAGCCTGAGTCAGGTCATTCCCCTCATCAGGCTTTTGCAGAAGAAGCTGGAGGCATTGAAGGAGGAGCTAAAAGGGAGCGATTCCGCTAGGCATGTGGGACTTGTGGATGGAGCCCTTAATTCGCTTAACAAGGATTCACGGGTGGTCAATCTGTTGAAATCAGAGCACTACATTTTGGCCACCGTGCTCGATCCTAGATTTAAAACCTACCTTGGATCTCTCTTTCCAGCAGACACAAGTCTGCTGGGGTTCAAAGACCTGCTGGTGACAAAATTGTCAAGTCAAGCGGAACGCGACCTGTCAACATCTCCTCCTTCACATTCTCCCGCAACTGGGGGTGCGAGGAAAAGGCTCAGAATTCCGAGCCCACCCGCTGGCGGTGATGCAGGGCAGTCTGGAGCGACTGCTGATGCTGACATCTGGTCCGGACTGAAGGACCTGACAACGATTACGGACATGTCGTCTACTGTCACTGCATATGATTCTCTCCCCATTGAAAGAATGGTGGAGGATTATATGAGTGACCGCATCCAAGTAGGCACGTCAGACAGTCCGTACTTATACTGGCAGGAAAAAGAGGCAATTTGGAGGCCCTTGCACAAACTGGCTTTATTCTACCTAAGTTGCCCTCCCACAAGTGTGTACTCCGAAAGAGTGTTTAGTGCCGCCGCTCACCTTGTCAGCAATCGGCGTACGAGGTTACTTCCAGAAAATGTGGAGAAGATGATGTTCATTAAAATGAATTATAATCAATTCCTCCGTGGAGACATTGACCAGCAGCAATTGCCTCCACAAAGTACACAGGGAGCTGAGATGGTGGATTCCAGTGGGGACGAATTGATAATCTGTGAGGAGCGGGATGTACACGGTGATATATCGGAGGATGATGATGAGGTGGACATCTTGCCTCTGTAGAGCCAGTTTGTGCAAGGAGAGATTAATTGCTTCTTTTTCGGTGGGGGTCCAAACCAACCCGTCATTTCAGTCACAGTCGTGTGGCAGACCCTGTCACTAAAATGATGGGTTGGTTAAAGTGTGCATGTCCTGTTTATACAACATAAGGGTGGGTGGGAGGGCCCAAGGACAATTCCATCTTGCACCTCTTTTTTCTTTCATTTTTCTTTGCGTCATGTGCTGTTTGGGGAGTGTTTTTTGGAAGGGCCATCCTGCGTGACACTGCAGTGCCACTCCTAGATGGGCCAGGTGTTTGTGTCGGCCACTAGGGTCGCTTATCTTACTCACACAGCTACCTCATTGCGCCTCTTTTTTTCTTCTTTGCGTCATGTGCTGTTTGGGGAGTGTTTTTTGGAAGGGCCATCCTGCGTGACACTGCAGTGCCACTCCTAGATGGGCCAGGTGTTTGTGTCGGCCACTAGGGTCGCTTATCTTACTCACACAGCTACCTCATTGTGCCTCTTTTTTTCTTCTTTGCGTCATGTGCTGTTTGGGGAGTGTTTTTTGGAAGGGCCATCCTGCGTGACACTGCAGTGCCACTCCTAGATGGGCCAGGTGTTTGTGTCGGCCACTAGGGTCGCTTATCTTACTCACACAGCTACCTCATTGCGCCTCTTTTTTTCTTCTTTGCGTCATGTGCTGTTTGGGGAGTGTTTTTTGGAAGGGCCATCCTGCGTGACACTGCAGTGCCACTCCTAGATGGGCCAGGTGTTTGTGTCGGCCACTAGGGTCGCTTAGCTTACTCACACAGCTACCTCATTGCGCCTCTTTTTTTCTTCTTTGCGTCATGTGCTGTTTGGGGAGTGTTTTTTGGAAGGGCCATCCTGCGTGACACTGCAGTGCCACTCCTAGATGGGCCAGGTGTTTGTGTCGGCCACTAGGGTCGCTTAGCTTACTCACACAGCTACCTCATTGCGCCTCTTTTTTTCTTCTTTGCGTCATGTGCTGTTTGGGAGTGTTTTTTGGAAGGGCCATCCTGCGTGACACTGCAGTGCCACTCCTAGATGGGCCAGGTGTTTGTGTCGGCCACTAGGGTCGCTTAGCTTACTCACACAGCGACCTCATTGCGCCTCTTTTTTTCTTCTTTGCGTCATGTGCTGTTTGGGGAGTGTTTTTTGGAAGGGCCATCCTGCGTGACACTGCAGTGCCACTCCTAGATGGGCCAGGTGTTTGTGTCGGCCACTAGGGTCGCTTAGCTTACTCACACAGCTACCTCATTGCGCCTCTTTTTTTCTTCTTTGCGTCATGTGCTGTTTGGGGAGTGTTTTTTGGAAGGGCCATCCTGCGTGACACTGCAGTGCCACTCCTAGATGGGCCAGGTGTTTGTGTCGGCCACTAGGGTCGCTTATCTTACTCACACAGCTACCTCATTGCGCCTCTTTTTTTCTTCTTTGCGTCATGTGCTGTTTGGGGAGTGTTTTTTGGAAGGGCCATCCTGCGTGACACTGCAGTGCCACTCCTAGATGGGCCAGGTGTTTGTGTCGGCCACTAGGGTCGCTTATCTTACTCACACAGCGACCTCATTGCGCCTCTTTTTTTCTTCTTTGCGTCATGTGCTGTTTGGGGAGTGTTTTTTGGAAGGGCCATCCTGCGTGACACTGCAGTGCCACTCCTAGATGGGCCAGGTGTTTGTGTCGGCCACTAGGGTCGCTTATCTTACTCACACAGCTACCTCATTGCGCCTCTTTTTTTCTTCTTTGCGTCATGTGCTGTTTGGGGAGTGTTTTTTGGAAGGGCCATCCTGCGTGACACTGCAGTGCCACTCCTAGATGGGCCAGGTGTTTGTGTCGGCCACTAGGGTCGCTTATCTTACTCACACAGCTACCTCATTGCGCCTCTTTTTTTCTTCTTTGCGTCATGTGCTGTTTGGGGAGTGTTTTTTGGAAGGGCCATCCTGCGTGACACTGCAGTGCCACTCCTAGATGGGCCAGGTGTTTGTGTCGGCCACTAGGGTCGCTTCGCTTAGTCATCCAGCGACCTCGGTGCAAATTTTAGGACTAAAAATAATATTGTGAGGTGTGAGGTGTTCAGAATAGACTGAAAATGAGTGGAAATTATGGTTTTTGAGGTTAATAATACTTTGGGATCAAAATGACCCCCAAATTCTATGATTTAAGCTGGTTTTTAGGGTTTTTTGAAAAAAACACCCGAATCCAAAACACACCCGAATCCGACAAAAAAAATTCGGTGAGGTTTTGCCAAAACGCGGTCGAACCCAAAACACGGCCGCGGAACCGAACCCAAAACCAAAACACAAAACCCGAAAAATTTCAAGTGCACATCTCTAATATATATATATATATATATATATATATTCTGTATAGGTGGTATGGTTAGGTGTTGCCACGAATAGCATGTAAGCTGAAGGCTGGCACATCTGTATGGTGGCATGGCTATAATCAACCCACAAAGTCTCACAAAGCACATTAAACACACACCCCTAACAATCATAGGACAAGCCAATCACATGGTGTCCCACAAGACAGCCCCCCGACGCAAGGTTTAACCCTCTCCCTTCTCATGTGATTGCTCTGTTCCTCTTATTTGTTTAGCATTTTTTACCACAGTGTTTGTTGCTTTTAGTGTACACGACGGTTGGGGTTACATATTTAACTTAAAAAAACGATTCCATGTGGCCACAAATGTCTACTGACAACCTTGCACCTAAGCTTGTGCTATTGCTTGTAAATACATATCTTCCAATAAATATACAAAACGAACGAAGAGTAAAATAAACATAATCAGAATTTGGAACTGGTGACACGAGTACAAATATGTGTATAAATATAATGTAGCTACTTACACTAGACAAGGAACAAATACAATGGAGACGGGGGTTGTCACAGCAAATCTTTCACATGTGACAGATGTGTGGAATACATTTGGGAATGTCCCCTTTCCTCTGTTATTCTATGCCTTGCAGAAATTAATGGAACTTGACATTGTGCTGAACACAGGAAATACTCTACAGTTTTGGCACCTAGTGGGATAAAACAATGTGCAATAATATTGCTGATGAATTAACATTTAACAGATGGGAATAATATTTAAAAATGTGAGTGCTCTTTCTTTGTACTAGTGAGCACACGTCACATTGGAATGCTGCACTATACACATGGTCATGTCGGAGTATTTTAGTTGGAGAGTGTTGTATCTTTGTCACCTACTGTTTGTAGGTAGGTGTAATATCATCCACAAGGGACCATTGGATAAGTCCATATATACTAGCCTGCACGTTGCAGGAACTGGCGAAATTCCGATGATTTAGCCTATAGAAGCTGAAGCGGCAATATTTGGAAAGACAAAGCCAGGTTGACCGCCTGTCACTGAGGGGAAGATGTACTAAGCCGTGAAAAGTAATACATTTTATGGCGATAAAGCATACTTGCCTACTCTCCCGGAATGGCCAGGAAACTCCCGAAAATCGGGTGACGATCCCGGCCCCCACCACCTGCCCGCAATCCCCCGCTGCAACTCACATCCTCCAGCAGCCAGGGAAAGGGATGGCGATGACGTCATCGTGGCCCCGCTCCCTTGCTGCATAGTGCCTGTAATCTCAGCATTAGGTGTCGGGAGCGGGTTTGCGATGACGGGAATTTGAGGACACACCCCTCCCCTACCCAGCAGCAGCACCCGTGGCCACGCCCCCAGTGTGTGCTGCATCACGCCCCCCCGCCTTGCCGAAATGGCGGCAAGTATGTGATAAAGTACAAGTCAATCAGCTCCTAACTGCCATGTTACAAGCTGGATATGAAAAATGACAGTTAGGAGCTGGTGGGCTGGTACTTTGGGGCCGATTCAGACCTGATCGCTGCTGTGGGTGGGCGATCAGGTCTGAAATGCGCATGCGTATGCACCGCAATGCGCAGGCGCGACGGTCCGCAGCGACGGGATGGTGTGAAAA
Source organism: Pseudophryne corroboree (assembly GCF_028390025.1). Taxonomy (NCBI): domain Eukaryota; kingdom Metazoa; phylum Chordata; class Amphibia; order Anura; family Myobatrachidae; genus Pseudophryne; species Pseudophryne corroboree. The sequence continues at coordinate 85,140,882 of NC_086444.1, read as the reverse complement.
ATCCCATCGCACTGGCGAACACAAGGAAATTAACAGGAAGATGGCGTTGTTGGTGGCAACTGACCATTTTTGAAGAGTGTCTGGAAAAACGCAGGAGGGACCAGGCGTTTGGAGGGAGGGTTTCTGACGTCAGCTCCGGCCCCAATCATCGCAGCGGCTAAACAAGTCCTGGACTGTACAGAGACTGCACAAACTTCTGTTTGTGCAGCTCTCCTGCACATGTGATCGCACCCCTGCACAACGACTACCCCCTCCCCCTGTAGGCGGCAACTACCTGATCGCAGGGATGAAAAAAACACACCCTAGTGATCAGGTCTGAATTACACCCTTTATCACAGTGAAATGTATCACTTTGCAAGGCTTAGTACATCTCCAACTGTGTCTCCTATGTGTATCTTGTCCCCCTTCCCCTGGTCCGAATTCTCTGAGAAAAACTACACGTTTCAGCTGAGTTGAAATTACCAGGGACAGTGCGTTTCCTTAACCACTAAACTGGCAACATAACTTTAGTACATAACAATGAATATTCAGAAGAACACGTCTCAATACTGACAGAAAATAATCAGGCCCCCTAGTCGCACTATGGGGGTCATTGCGACCCGATTGCTCGCTGCAGTTTTTCGCAGCGTAGCGATCGGGTTGGAACTGCGCATGCACCGGCGCATGCCAGATGGCTGAAGGACGGCGGCATTAAGACGCCGTTGAGGGGGTGCGGTCCGGCCACCCGTTTAGGGGGTGCGGTGCGGTCCGGTTGGGGGGGCAGACGCAGCCGCTGCGACCCGGGGCAGCAAAGAGGTTCTCCCGGCCAGCTGCAGGAGCTGCGCTGGCAGGGTGTAACTCCTGAGGTGCAAAAGCATTGCCGCTGTGCGATGCTTTTGCATTTCTGGGGGGGGGGGGGCGGCACTAACATGTGGGGCGGACTAGCCTTGTGCTGGGCGTCCCCCCGCATGTCTGAGTGCCTGATCGTAGCTGTGCTAAATTTAGCACAGCTACGATCAACTCGGAATGACCCCCTATGTACGCTCTGTGCACAATGCAGCATGTGCGATGTTTTTGCATCAGAGTCGCACTGCCCATGTGTACTTTACTGATGGAGCTCATAGTGAGAATTTGGACGCAGAGTGATTGACAGTCAGGAAGTGTTTATGGGAGGTAAAAGGGGGCTAGTTGAGAAACACAGGTGTGTCATAAGCATTTGTGGGCCCTCTTACAATGACGAAACTTAATTTGGAGAAGGCACAGAGGTGCCTTGAAAATGCAGCGATGAAATGCATTAATTTTTAATTACGCCTATGAATGGCATAGAGTCCTACTAATGTAAAACTATTTTCATTGGCATTAATTATGCTGTAAAATATGTCTTTAAGTAAGAGACAACTATGTAATCATGTATTTCTGCATTAGCCTTGCCAAACTCATGGAACATACTGTACTGTATGTTTCTCTGGAATTATTTTAACATATTTCCAAATGCAGTGGAGTACATTTGACTATATTGTATTATTTGGATCTTTTCCGACTATAGGGAGTATCAGCACAGGTGGCAGGTCTACTGAAATATTTGTAATGTATCATATATGCAGGGCCGTCTTAACAGCAGTGTAGACCCCTGGGCACAGCAATGCACTGTGGTCCCCTACCCATCCCCCAGCGGTAGGGGTGGGGGGTGCTATCAGCGGCAGCTTTGATGACCCGCAGTCGGTAGTGGGTGTTCTATCTTCCACTCAGCATGTAGGACCTGGAGCAGCAATTTCTGCTAATTACTCCTTTACTGCACAGATGGTGGGAGATGCAGTGAGAGGGAGAACACTAAACTGTAGAAAAGGGCATTGCACTGAATGAAAGGGCCCCAGTACTTGACTTCCAGAGCGGTAGGGGGTGTTTAATACGCAGGGGAGGGGTACATAGTGGAGTGGGCTTAATATTCACAATTTTGTGGTGAGAGGGCAGCTTGCTTGATTGCAGATATCTCAAATTCCTTGAAATAGATTTCTTAGCTTTCAATGGCATATAAAAGTAGAGAGTCCCACCTTTCAGGAAGTTCTGGGGACTTGGGGATCAGAGATCAGGAGCCAGAGCAATCCACCAACAAAATTATAAAACTGCATACCAGGCATGTGGAGCTGGAGCAGGGACCAGCTGCTGGAAGGCTGATATCTCTGGTTCTGGGCATAGTAGAGACAACCCGCCAGTGTCCAGTGAAAGGGGAGAGTCACAGCTTTTGGAGTATACCCACAGAACTACTCTAAGTCAGACAAAGCCCAAAATATCTAGGGGGGAAGGGCAATTAACAGGCTCGGATGGGGACCACTGCTTTAAAGTTGGATATCTCTGGTTCCCCAGGGCAGATTTTCAAAAATCTGGTACCCCTGGAAAGAGCGGACCCTCAGCTATCAGTATAGGGCCCTTATACTACTGGGGCCCTTGGGCAAGTGCCCATTGAGCCCATACGAAAAGACGGCCCTGCATATATGTACCTTTACTGGATGCTTCTTCTATATTGTGGGCCATAATATTTAACATGTATAAAAAAGGTGATTGTGGGCCTGTTTTATTTTAGACCTAACTCTTTAGCTTAAATATATGTTGTTCCCGCTTTATTTGTTTAATAATATTTTCAAACATGAAACACTATATACCCCAGTGTCATATATATTATAGATGAGCGGGTTCGGTTCCTCGGAAACCGAACCCGCCCGAACTTCAGTTTTTTTTACACGGGTCCGAGCGACTCGGATCTTCCCGCCTTGCTCGGTTAACCCGAGCGCGCCCGAACGTCATCATCCCGCTGTCGGATTCTCGCGAGGCTCGGATTCTATCGCGAGACTCGGATTCTATATAAGGAGCCGCGCGTCGCCGCCATTTTCACACGTGCATTGAGATTGATAGGGAGAGGACGTGGCTGGCGTCCTCTCCGTTTATAGAGAGTGAGACTAGTAGAGTAGAGAGAGACACAGTATTATTTACTTTAGTAATTTTGGGGAGCATTAGGAGGAGTACTCCTAATACTACTTGCTGAAGTGATAGTGTGACTGTATATCTGACTTGTGGGGGAGACAGTGGGGAGCAGTTAGAGTCTGAGAGCAGGAGTACATATTTTAACGTACAGTGCACACTTTTGCTGGCACTCTGCTGCCAGAGTGCCACACTGCCAATGTGACCACACTGACCACCAGTATATATTGTGATTGTCTGCTTAGGAGTACTACTTGCAAGTTGCTGATAGTGTGACCAGTGACCTGACCACCAGTTTAATTAATCACCACCAGTTTAATATATATATATATATATATATATATAATTGTATATAATATATATATAATTGTATATGTATACCACCTACCCGTGGTTTTTTTTTTCTCTTTCTTCTTGATACATACTACTATAGTAGCTTACTGTAGCAGTCTGCGGTGCTGCTGAGCTGACAGTGTCCAGCAGGTCCGTCATCAGTCATTACATAATAAATATATATACCTGTCCGGCTGCAGTACTAGTGATATTATATATATATATATATATATTCATTTCATCTCATTATCATCCAGTCTATATTAGCAGCAGACACAGTACGGTAGTCCACGGCTGCAGCTACCTCTGTGTCGGCAGTCGCTGGTTCATCCATAATTGTATACCACCTACCCGTGGTTTTTTTTTTTCTCTTTCTTCTTGATACATACTACTATAGTAGCTTACTGTAGCAGTCTGCGGTGCTGCTGAGCTGACAGTGTCCAGCAGGTCCGTCATCAGTCATTACATAATAAATATATATACCTGTCCGGCTGCAGTACTAGTGATATTATATATATATATATATATATATATATTAATTTCATCTCATTATCATCCAGTCTATATTAGCAGCAGACACAGTACGGTAGTCCACGGCTGTAGCTACCTCTGTGTCGGCAGTCGCTGGTCCATCCATAATTGTATACCACCTACCCGTGGTTTTTTTTTTTCTCTTTCTTCTTGATACATACTACTATAGTAGCTTACTGTAGCAGTCTGCGGTGCTGCTGAGCTGACAGTGTCCAGCAGGTCCGTCATCAGTCATTACATAATAAATATATATACCTGTCCGGCTGCAGTACTAGTGATATTATATATATATATATATATATATATTAATTTCATCTCATTATCATCCAGTCTATATTAGCAGCAGACACAGTACGGTAGTCCACGGCTGTAGCTACCTCTGTGTCGGCAGTCGCTGGTCCATCCATAATTGTATACCACCTACCCGTGGTTTTTTTTTTCTCTTTCTTCTTGATACATACTACTATAGTAGCTTACTGTAGCAGTCTGCGGTGCTGCTGAGCTGACAGTGTCCAGCAGGTCCGTCATCAGTCATTACATAATAAATATATATACCTGTCCGGCTGCAGTACTAGTGATATTATATATATATATATATATATATATTAATTTCATCTCATTATCATCCAGTCTATATTAGCAGCAGACACAGTACGGTAGTCCACAGCTGTAGCTACCTCTGTGTCGGCAGTCTCTGGTCCATCCATAATTGTATACCACCTACCCGTGTTTTTTTTTCTTTCTCTTTCTTCTTGATACATACTACTATAGTAGCTTACTGTAGCAGTCTGCGGTGCTGCTGAGCTGACAGTGTCCAGCAGGTCCGTCATCAGTCATTACATAATAAATATATATACCTGTCCGGCTGCAGTACTAGTGATATTATATATATATATATATATATATATATATTAATTTCATCTCATTATCATCCAGTCTATATTAGCAGCAGACACAGTACGGTAGTCCACGGCTGTAGCTACCTCTGTGTCGGCAGTCGCTGGTCCATCCATAATTGTATACCACCTACCCGTGGTTTTTTTTTTCTCTTTCTTCTTGATACAAACTACTATAGTAGCTTACTGTAGCAGTCTGCGGTGCTGCTGAGCTGACAGTGTCCAGCAGGTCCGTCATCAGTCATTACATAATAAATATATATACCTGTCCGGCTGCAGTACTAGTGATATTATATATATATATATATATATATATATATATATTAATTTCATCTCATTATCATCCAGTCTATATTAGCAGCAGACACAGTACGGTAGTCCACGGCTGTAGCTACCTCTGTGTCGGCAGTCGCTGGTCAATCCATAAGTATACTAGTATCCATCCATCTCCATTGTTTACCTGAGGTGCCTTTTAGTTGTGCCTATTAAAATATGGAGAACAAAAATGTTGAGGTTCCAAAATTAGGGAAAGATCAAGATCCACTTCCACCTCGTGCTGAAGCTGCTGCCACTAGTCATGGCCGAGACGATGAAATTCCATCAACGTCGTCTGCCAAGGCCGATGCCCAATGTCATAGTACAGAGCATGTAAAATCCAAAACACCAAATATCAGTAAAAAAAGGACTCCAAAATCTAAAATAAAATTGTCGGAGGAGAAGCGTAAACTTGCCAATATGCCATTTACCACACGGAGTGGCAAGGAACGGCTGAGGCCCTGGCCTATGTTCATGGCTAGTGGTTCAGCTTCACATGAGGATGGAAGCACTCAGCCTCTCGCTAGAAAAATGAAAAGACTCAAGCTGGCAAAAGCACCGCAAAGAACTGTGCGTTCTTCCAAATCCCAAATCCACAAGGAGAGTCCAATTGTGTCGGTTGCGATGCCTGACCTTCCCAACACTGGACGTGAAGAGCATGCGCCTTCCACCATTTGCACGCCCCCTGCAAGTGCTGGAAGGAGCACCCGCAGTCCAGTTCCTGATAGTCAGATTGAAGATGTCAGTGTTGAAGTACACCAGGATGAGGAGGATATGGGTGTTGCTGGCGCTGGGGAGGAAATTGACAAGGAGGATTCTGATGGTGAGGTGGTTTGTTTAAGTCAGGCACCCGGGGAGACACCTGTTGTCCGTGGGAGGAATAGGGCCGTTGACATGCCTGGTGAAAATACCCAAAAAATCAGCTCTTCGGTGTGGAAGTATTTCAACAGAAATGCGGACAACATTTGTCAAGCCGTGTGTTGCCTTTGTCAAGCTGTAATAAGTAGGGGTAAGGACGTTAACCACCTCGGAACATCCTCCCTTATACGTCACCTGCAGCGCATTCATCATAAGTCAGTGACAAGTTCAAAAACTTTGGGCGACAGCGGAAGCAGTCCACTGACCAGTAAATCCCTTCCTCTTGTAACCAAGCTCACGCAAACCACCCCACCAACTCCCTCAGTGTCAATTTCCTCCTTCCCCAGGAATGCCAATAGTCCTGCAGGCCATGTCACTGGCAATTCTGACGAGTCCTCTCCTGCCTGGGATTCCTCCGATGCATCCTTGCGTGTAACGCCTACTGCTGCTGGCGCTGCTGTTGTTGCTGCTGGGAGTCGATGGTCATCCCAGAGGGGAAGTCGTAAGCCCACTTTTACTACTTCCACCAAGCAATTGACTGTCCAACAGTCCTTTGCGAGGAAGATGAAATATCACAGCAGTCATCCTGTTGCAAAGCGGATAACTGAGGCCTTGACAACTATGTTGGTGTTAGACGTGCGTCCGGTATCCGCCGTTAGTTCACAGGGAACTAGACAATTTCTTGAGGTAGTGTGCCCCCGTTACCAAATACCATCTAGGTTCCACTTCTCTAGGCAGGCGATACCGAGAATGTACACGGACGTCAGAAAAAGACTCACCAGTGTCCTAAAAAATGCAGTTGTACCCAATGTCCACTTAACCACGGACATGTGGACAAGTGGAGCAGGGCAGGGTCAGGACTATATGACTGTGACAGCCCACTGGGTAGATGTATGGACTCCCGCCGCAAGAACAGCAGCGGCGGCACCAGTAGCAGCATCTCGCAAACGCCAACTCTTTCCTAGGCAGGCTACGCTTTGTATCACCGGTTTCCAGAATACGCACACAGCTGAAAACCTCTTACAGCAACTGAGGAAGATCATCGCGGAATGGCTTACCCCAATTGGACTCTCCTGTGGATTTGTGGCATCGGACAACGCCAGCAATATTGTGTGTGCATTAAATATGGGCAAATTCCAGCACGTCCCATGTTTTGCACATACCTTGAATTTGGTGGTGCAGAATTTTTTTAAAAACGACAGGGGCGTGCAAGAGATGCTGTCGGTGGCCAGAAGAATTGCGGGACACTTTCGGCGTACAGGCACCACGTACAGAAGACTGGAGCACCACCAAAAACGCCTGAACCTGCCCTGCCATCATCTGAAGCAAGAAGTGGTAACGAGGTGGAATTCAACCCTATATATGCTTCAGAGGTTGGAGGAGCAGCAAAAGGCCATTCAAGCCTATACAATTGAGCACGATATAGGAGGTGGAATGTACCTGTCTCAAGCGCAGTGGAGAATGATTTCAACGTTGTGCAAGGTTCTGCAACCTTTTGAACTTGCCACACGTGAAGTCAGTTCAGACACTGCCAGCCTGAGTCAGGTCATTCCCCTCATCAGGCTTTTGCAGAAGAAGCTGGAGGCATTGAAGGAGGGGCTAAAAGGGAGCGATTCCGCTAGGCATGTGGGACTTGTGGATGGAGCCCTTAATTCGCTTAACAAGGATTCACGGGTGGTCAATCTGTTGAAATCAGAGCACTACATTTTGGCCACCGTGCTCGATCCTAGATTTAAAACCTACCTTGGATCTCTCTTTCCGGCAGACACAAGTCTGCTGGGGTTCAAAGACCTGCTGGTGACAAAATTGTCAAGTCAAGCGGAACGCGACCTGTCAACATCTCCTCCTTCACATTCTCCCGCAACTGGGGGTGCGAGGAAAAGGCTCAGAATTCCGAGCCCACCCGCTGGCGGTGATGCAGGGCAGTCTGGAGCGACTGCTGATGCTGACATCTGGTCCGGACTGAAGAACCTGACAACGATTACGGACATGTCGTCTACTGTCACTGCATATGATTCTCTCCCCATTGAAAGAATGGTGGAGGATTATATGAGTGACCGCATCCAAGTAGGCACGTCAGACAGTCCGTACTTATACTGGCAGGAAAAAGAGGCAATTTGGAGGCCCTTGCACAAACTGGCTTTATTCTACCTAAGTTGCCCTCCCACAAGTGTGTACTCCGAAAGAGTGTTTAGTGCCGCCGCTCACCTTGTCAGCAATCGGCGTACGAGGTTACTTCCAGAAAATGTGGAGAAGATGATGTTCATTAAAATGAATTATAATCAATTCCTCCGTGGAGACATTGACCAGCAGCAATTGCCTCCACAAAGTACACAGGGAGCTGAGATGGTGGATTCCAGTGGGGACGAATTGATAATCTGTGAGGAGCGGGATGTACACGGTGATATATCGGAGGATGATGATGAGGTGGACATCTTGCCTCTGTAGAGCCAGTTTGTGCAAGGAGAGATTAATTGCTTCTTTTTCGGTGGGGGTCCAAACCAACCCGTCATTTCAGTCACAGTCGTGTGGCAGACCCTGTCACTGAAATGATGGGTTGGTTAAAGTGTGCATGTCCTGTTTATACAACATAAGGGTGGGTGGGAGGGCCCAAGGACAATTCCATCTTGCACCTCTTTTTTCTTTCATTTTTATTTGCGTCATGTGCTGTTTGGGGAGTGTTTTTTGGAAGGGCCATCCTGCGTGACACTGCAGTGCCACTCCTAGATGGGCCAGGTGTTTGTGTCGGCCACTAGGGTCGCTTAGCTTACTCACACAGCTACCTCATTGCGCCTCTTTTTTTCTTCTTTGCGTCATGTGCTGTTTGGGGAGTGTTTTTTGGAAGGGCCATCCTGCGTGACACTGCAGTGCCACTCCTAGATGGGCCAGGTGTTTGTGTCGGCCACTAGGGTCGCTTATCTTACTCACACAGCTACCTCATTGCGCCTCTTTTTTTCTTCTTTGCGTCATGTGCTGTTTGGGGAGTGTTTTTTGGAAGGGCCATCCTGCGTGACACTGCAGTGCCACTCCTAGATGGGCCAGGTGTTTGTGTCGGCCACTAGGGTCGCTTAGCTTAGTCATCCAGCGACCTCAGTGCAAATTTTAGGACTAAAAATAATATTGTGAGGTGTGAGGTATTCAGAATAGACTGAAAATGAGTGGAAATTATGGTTTTTGAGGTTAATAATACTTTGGGATCAAAATGACCCCCAAATTCTATGATTTAAGCTGTTTTTTAGTGTTTTTTGAAAAAAACACCCGAATCCAAAACACACCCGAATCCGACAAAAAAAATTTGGTGAGGTTTTGCCAAAACGCGGTCGAACCCAAAACACGGCCGCGGAACCGAACCCAAAACCAAAACACAAAACCCGAAAAATTTCAAGTGCACATCTCTAATATATATATATGCAACTTTATGTTATAACATATAAAAAATATTTACTAAGGTGCGGGTTTATAGAACTGGATTGTTGCCCATAGCAGATTCTACTTATAATTTATCTAGCACCCTCTAGAAGATAATAGCAAGAATCTGATTGGTTGCTATGGGAAACATCTTCACTTCTACAAACCCGCTCCTTAGTAAATTTACCCCTAAGGGTGGTGTGGTGGCAGACATGCTTAGAACGTTAATGGGATAAGGTCCATGTACAGTTTGACTGATGGCCATAGTGAAAGAGTTAATAGCTAGATCTTGTGAAGCGCGAAGAGATCGAGTTGGGAGATATATCTATATACAGTGCCGGCTCTACCCGCTCAGCAAGGTCTGCAATGCAGGGAGGCGCTGTGCAGGATCGGCGCTCCCCATGCATTACAGACCTTGCTGATGTGCGATATTGCTGCCCTTTGCCGCTGCGCCTATCACTCTGTGTGAAAGGCAGCGGCGCCGTCAGTGGCAGAACTTCACTGGGGCCCACTGACAGTACGCTGTTGCCTGCGGCTGCCAATGGTGGTGGTCCGGCCGCAGGAGAGGCGTGGTCCCTTGCCCTCGGCCTCCCTCCCCTCTCCCCCTGGTTCCTCTCCTCCACACTGCTGTTGCCGGAACCGTCATAACCAGCTAGCTCTGGCGCAAAAACTAACAGCTTGGCCATCTGCTTTACTATAAGCTCTCTTCCCTTCCGGTGCGGCTTGCTGCGGGTCCGGAGCATCAGCGCCCATGCTCTCCGTGAGGTCAGAATGGAGTACCAGGCAGCTGCTACCCGGGAGCAGGTAAAAGGGAGGCCTGACACGTTGATACTGGGGGCAGGACTACTGCAGTTTTTCAGATTTTCCTCCCCTGCTCAGTGCCTCCTGTTGTATATGTTATGTTCAGTTCTTATTGCTGTGCTATGTACTCACAACAAACAACCACTGCAGTCATTCTAAAATATTGTCCTGCTGAAGTGGGTCTACAAGCCCCAGCATGCCATGCCAAGCTCAGGCTGCCCATCTTTGAATGAAATACTACAATATAGAGTTTGTGTGTATACAATTTTCAAACTATTAGCACAAGCTAAAGTGGGCCGGAACTATCTGTCCACCCACCTGGCCTGGCCACAGCAGCATCACAGGCACTGCCCGAACCTCCTCATCCATCTAGCATGCAGCTGTGCGGGCAGTAATGTCCAAACCCCCTGTAGTCTGTAATGCTGAACACCCCCACTTCTCCTCCAGTATGCAGCCGCTGGCAGTAGTGCCCAAACACCCCCATCCCCATAGCTCCACCAAGTACCCAGCCACGTGTAGCTACACCCTGGCAGTCCCCATGGGGTTTTGAGAACTACAGTAGCTGGCCGGCCGGGTGATATGGTGTTTCCTCCTGACTCCTGTAAATGAGCGTGGGGTGTGAAAGGGCAGCACGCAGGAATTGGTGGGCATTATGTGTGTAAGGGCTGCTATGTGTGTAAGGGGCGCTACTACTGTGATGGGCATTGTGTGTGTGTAAGGGGCGCTACTACTGTGGTGGGCATTGTGTGTAAGCGGCGCTACTACTGCGTTGGGCATTATGTGTGTTAGGGGCACTTTCTGTGGAATAAGGGGTACTATTGTGCGTTGTAAAGTGAATTGGTACTATTCTGTGGTCACGCCCCTTCCCTATGAAGCCACACCCCTATATGTTTGCTGCGCGCCTCTGGCGCGCATCTGTCCCTTTGAAAACTATGTGGGGGAGGGCGCAAATTCATTGTTTGCAGGAGGGCGCCGAACACCCTAGCACCGGCCCTGTCTATATATATATATATATATATATATATATATATAGGGAATTCAATCAGGCGGCACTCACGGAATTTCAAGCAAACAAGAACAGAGATCACTCCACCTTGTATGGACTTAACGTTTCGGTTTATTAACCTTCGTCAGAAGTAGCAATAACAATAAACAAACATTCTTACCTTTAAATACTATACATCCACCACGTGTACTTCCTTTGGATCCCAAAGGATTGACTTCCGGCCACGTCATCTGTTAGAGACAGAGCTGTCAATAAGGATGACGTGTGTCGGTGTGAAAAACCATCACCATGACAACAAAACAACATCATGACGCTTTACATGAGGAAAGTTCGATCGCATAACTTTATCATACTATGCGGGATTATGTGATTCCCGAATGAATTACAAATTCTGATGAAATACATGTTCCTTAAATAGAAAGTCCAGGTACATGATTATGCAGACGTGATTAAAACTTAATACGTACGCTAAATATTTATATCCAGATGTTTTGTAAAATAAACATGTACATATATAAGACACCACAATGATGTATCCCCTCACATATAAATACCTTAAAAAACAGTACTCAAAGAAAACAAGTCAATGATAGGGTTTCATTGAGGCCGCTGGGAGCAACCGTGTTTAGCCGGTGTATCCAGCGAGCCTCTTTTTGCAGCAAAATTCTATGTCTATTACCACCCCGCTTAGAAAAAGGAACCTGCTCCAGCATTTTATAACGCAAAGTGGATAAACCATGATTGCGTAACTTAAAATGCTTGGCCACCGGTTGATCTATACTTTTGCCTTCCAATATTTGTTTGATGGCACTCCTATGCTGGGACATGCGCTCTTTAAATTGGCAGGTGGTTTTACCTATATAGTACAGTCCACACGGGCATCTTATACAGTAAACAACAAACTTGCTCGTGCAGGTGAGAACTTGATTAATCCCAATTTTTTCACCTGTATGGGGATGCATTATGTAATCACCTGTTTCTAGGTATAGGCATGTAGTGCAGCCTGTACATTTGTAGTTGCCCGGTTTCCTTTTCAAAAAAGTACCAATGTCGGGAGGGGTTAAATGAGAGATATCATTATGCACCACCATGTCACGTATACTACTCCCCCTCTTATAACAAGGCATAAACCTGCTAGTTTTTAAACTTGAGAGGTCCGGATCTGTCTGTATGACAGGCCAGACCCTCTTAGCAGTGTTAGTAAGTTTCTGACTCGAAGTAGTATATTTGGTGACACAGACGACTGCATTATCTAATTTGTTCTTATGAGTAGATGTTGTTACAGGAATTTTGGATTCACATACAGCTCGTGTCCTGGCTATCTGCAATAATCTGCTACTATATCCTCTTTCCAAAAACCTCTGAGTCATTAAATCCATCTGATTAGATTCATCTTCCAAATTACTACAGATTCTATGTACACGAAGGTACTGTGAATATGGAAGACCATTTTTTAAGGATCTCGGATGATGACTAGACGACATCAGTAGGCTATTGACATCAGTAGGTTTATGGTAAATGGAGGTGACGAACTCACCATTAGCCTTACTGATGGTGACGTCAAGAAAATGAATACTAAATGCTTGTATGTCATATGTAAATTTGATAGCCTCATCCAACTCATTAACATGCTGCATCATCTCAATGAAACCTTCTTTAGTGCCTGTCCATAATATAAACACGTCATCAATGTAACGTGTGTACAGTGCAATGCATGATTTGTATGTGGGATTACACAAAATTAACTTGTTTTCTATTGCAAACATAAATTAATTGGCATATGCCGGTGCGGCACAAGACCCCATGGCACAGCCTTGTGCCTGTTGAAAGAATTCATTGTTAAACAAGAAATAATTTCTATGCAATGTTAGATGTAATAATGATATAAAGAAATCCACTGCTGGACCAGTATAATGGGGATTACCATCAATGAGTGTCTGTACTGCTTCCAATCCTCGTTTGTGAGGAATGCTGGTATAGAGGCTGACTACATCAGCCGTACATAACCAGCAAGACTCTGGATCAACATTAATTTCACGTAATTTCTGCAAAAAAGTAGGCGTGTCCTTCAAATAAGAAGCCTCGTTCTGTATTACCGGCTGCAAGAAAAAATCAATGTACTTAGCTACATTGGAATACAAAGATTCCCTAGCTGCAATTATAGGCCGCCCAGGAGGGCAAACACGGTCTTTATGCAGTTTGGGAATCGTGTAAAACACAGGTACGGACGGAGCCGACAACATCAAAGCCTTATGCGTGTTACTGGATATGATACCACTAGTTACCGCCGTCTCAAGCAACAAATTCAACTCATTCGAGTATTTAACTGTGGGATCAGCGGACAATTTCACATACACAGTATTATCTTCTAATTGCCTGTACGCTTCCAATTTATAATCCACCAAATCCTGAATCACTATACCACCCCCCTTATCGGCGGGGCGTATAGTGATATCAGGATAGGAGGACAGATTACGTAAAGCAGTACGTTCCTCAATTGTGAGGTTAGAAACATGTGAATTGTTACTTGCCGTGCAGTTTTCAATACAATCAGACATAATGTTCGTATAAGTTCTTATAGCCGAGTTGGTCGAATATGGATCAAATGATGATTTGACTTTTATAGGACAGTCAGTATTCTGAGTCAGGTTATCAGATTTAGCATTGAAGAATTCCTTGAGACGAAGTTGTCTATTAAATCTGGATAAATCAACCTTACTCTCAAACGGTCTATGTAGATTAGTAGGTACAAAATTAAGACCTTTTGATAACACTCTATTTTCCACATCCGTGAGTGTTCGCGAAGATAAATTATAAATTATTTCTTTGGTTTTGCCCCTCTTTTTCCCTTCTCTTTGGCATTGCTTGCCGCGTCTGGTTCGTGTTCGCTTGGGCTCTCTCGCTGTGCTCGCGTCTTGACCCCTAAAGGGACACGTTGAGCCCGCGGACGTTGTCGACCAGATGCCATGTCAGGTTCACTGTTTGAGGTACCACTAGAGGTATCACCCTCCAGTGGAAACCGACGCCCTCTTCTGTGGGATCTTGGCCGGAAAGATTGGGGTTTAAATGACGTGTTATTAGCCCAAAGATATACTTTGTTCTCAGTGTAGTCCTTGGTGACCGTGGCAAGTTTTTTAGACTTAAACTTAACCAGATCCACCTTATATTTATCCACTTGCTGTGTTAATTTTGATATCCAGTCATTACTCGTATCGGCCGTCAAAATCGGCAAGATAGTTGTCTCAAATTCCTTGATCTTATCACGGATCATGCTCAGTTCTCTCGTAGCTTCCTCCACTACAAGCAGTATTAAATCGAAGGAAGCTTTATTCAATACTGCTGCCCATTTACGGCAGAATTCCGGATTGTATCTGTCGATTGTAGGGGTGTTGCGAATTCGGAAACCCCTAGGTAGCATCCTATCTCGGTAATAGTCTGATAAACAGACTCCATGCAAGTAAAAGTCTGTTTCACGGTTTTTAAGCCTTAATAATTGCAGGTATAATTGCTCTGTGGAAGCCACTTCAGCAGCTGAAGAAAATTTTTCTTTAATAAGAATGCGTTCAGCATCGATATCCGATAGAGAGAGAAATTCCCCCTGTGGTAAAAGAGTGTGTCTGTATCCAGCAACATCCTCATGTAAAGTATCCATGTTGTAGAGCAAAACTGTTACTTCCAAAGTATTCCAATTGTAGAAAAGGAAAGTATCAATGGTGTATTACTGAAGTAGGTGCCATAATCAAATGCAACGTTGTGGCAAACGTGCTATGGAAGATATGCAGTTTATATTCGGCACTCTTTAGAAGTGAATAACGTGATCAGCTTACCGGGTGCCCTCCACAGCCAAAGCAGTAATGTAGGGAATACAATCAGGCGGCACTCACGGAATTTCAAGCAAACAAGAACAGAGATCACTCCACCTTGTATGGACTTAACGTTTCGGTTTATTAACCTTCGTCAGAAGTAGCAATAACAATAAACAAACATTCTTACCTTTAAATACTATACATCCACCACGTGTACTTCCTTTGGATCCCAAAGGATTGACTTCCGGCCACGTCATCTGTTAGAGACAGAGCTGTCAATAAGGATGACGTGTCGGTGTGAAAAACCATCACCATGACAACAAAACAACATCATGACGCTTTACATGAGGAAAGTTCGATCGCATAACTTTATCATACTATGCGGGATTATGTGATTCCCGAATGAATTACAAATTCTGATGAAATACATGTTCCTTAAATAGAAAGTCCAGGTACATGATTATGCAGACGTGATTAAAACTTAATACGTACGCTAAATATTTATATCCAGATGTTTTGTAAAATAAACATGTACATATATAAGACACCACAATGATGTATCCCCTCACATATAAATACCTTAAAAAACAGTACTCAAAGAAAACAAGTCAATGATAGGGTTTCATTGAGGCCGCTGGGAGCAACCGTGTTTAGCCGGTGTATCCAGCGAGCCTCTTTTTGCAGCAAAATTCTATGTCTATTACCACCCCGCTTAGAAAAAGGAACCTGCTCCAGCATTTTATAACGCAAAGTGGATAAACCATGATTGCGTAACTTAAAATGCTTGGCCACCGGTTGATCTATACTTTTGCCTTCCAATATTTGTTTGATGGCACTCCTATGCTGGGACATGCGCTCTTTAAATTGGCAGGTGGTTTTACCTATATAGTACAGTCCACACGGGCATCTTATACAGTAAACAACAAACTTGCTCGTGCAGGTGAGAACTTGATTAATCCCAATTTTTTCACCTGTATGGGGATGCATTATGTAATCACCTGTTTCTAGGTATAGGCATGTAGTGCAGCCTGTACATTTGTAGTTGCCCGGTTTCCTTTTCAAAAAAGTACCAATGTCGGGAGGGGTTAAATGAGAGATATCATTATGCACCACCGTGTCACGTATACTACTCCCCCTCTTATAACAAGGCATAAACCTGCTAGTTTTTAAACTTGAGAGGTCCGGATCTGTCTGTATGACAGGCCAGACCCTCTTAGCAGTGTTAGTAAGTTTCTGACTCGAAGTAGTATATTTGGTGACACAGACGACTGCATTATCTAATTTGTTCTTATGAGTAGATGTTGTTACAGGAATTTTGGATTCACATACAGCTCGTGTCCTGGCTATCTGCAATAATCTGCTACTATATCCTCTTTCCAAAAACCTCTGAGTCATTAAATCCATCTGATTAGATTCATCTTCCAAATTACTACAGATTCTATGTACACGAAGGTACTGTGAATATGGAAGACCATTTTTTAAGGATCTCGGATGATGACTAGACGACATCAGTAGGCTATTGACATCAGTAGGTTTATGGTAAATGGAGGTGACGAACTCACCATTAGCCTTACTGATGGTGACGTCAAGAAAATGAATACTAAATGCTTGTATGTCATATGTAAATTTGATAGCCTCATCCAACTCATTAACATGCTGCATCATCTCAATGAAACCTTCTTTAGTGCCTGTCCATAATATAAACACGTCATCAATGTAACGTGTGTACAGTGCAATGCATGATTTGTATGTGGGATTACACAAAATTAACTTGTTTTCTATTGCAAACATAAATTAATTGGCATATGCCGGTGCGGCACAAGACCCCATGGCACAGCCTTGTGCCTGTTGAAAGAATTCATTGTTAAACAAGAAATAATTTCTATGCAATGTTAGATGTAATAATGATATAAAGAAATCCACTGCTGGACCAGTATAATGGGGATTACCATCAATGAGTGTCTGTACTGCTTCCAATCCTCGTTTGTGAGGAATGCTGGTATAGAGGCTGACTACATCAGCCGTACATAACCAGCAAGACTCTGGATCAACATTAATTTCACGTAATTTCTGCAAAAAAGTAGGCGTGTCCTTCAAATAAGAAGCCTCGTTCTGTATTACCGGCTGCAAGAAAAAATCAATGTACTTAGCTACATTGGAATACAAAGATTCCCTAGCTGCAATTATAGGCCGCCCAGGAGGGCAAACACGGTCTTTATGCAGTTTGGGAATCGTGTAAAACACAGGTACGGACGGAGCCGACAACATCAAAGCCTTATGCGTGTTACTGGATATGATACCACTAGTTACCGCCGTCTCAAGCAACAAATTCAACTCATTCGAGTATTTAACTGTGGGATCAGCGGACAATTTCACATACACGGTATTATCTTCTAATTGCCTGTACGCTTCCAATTTATAATCCACCAAATCCTGAATCACTATACCACCCCCCTTATCGGCGGGGCGTATAGTGATATCAGGATAGGAGGACAGATTACGTAAAGCAGTACGTTCCTCAATTGTGAGGTTAGAAACATGTGAATTGTTACTTGCCGTGCAGTTTTCAATACAATCAGACATAATGTTCGTATAAGTTCTTATAGCCGAGTTGGTCGAATATGGATCAAATGATGATTTGACTTTTATAGGACAGTCAGTATTCTGAGTCAGGTTATCAGATTTAGCATTGAAGAATTCCTTGAGACGAAGTTGTCTATTAAATCTGGATAAATCAACCTTACTCTCAAACGGTCTATGTAGATTAGTAGGTACAAAATTAAGACCTTTTGATAACACTCTATTTTCCACATCCGTGAGTGTTCGCGAAGATAAATTATAAATTATTTCTTTGGTTTTGCCCCTCTTTTTCCCTTCTCTTTGGCATTGCTTGCCGCGTCTGGTTCGTGTTCGCTTGGGCTCTCTCGCTGTGCTCGCGTCTTGACCCCTAAAGGGACACGTTGAGCCCGCGGACGTTGTCGACCAGATGCCATGTCAGGTTCACTGTTTGAGGTACCACTAGAGGTATCACCCTCCAGTGGAAACCGACGCCCTCTTCTGTGGGATCTTGGCCGGAAAGATTGGGGTTTAAATGACGTGTTATTAGCCCAAAGATATACTTTGTTCTCAGTGTAGTCCTTGGTGACCGTGGCAAGTTTTTTAGACTTAAACTTAACCAGATCCACCTTATATTTATCCACTTGCTGTGTTAATTTTGATATCCAATCATTACTCGTATCGGCCGTCAAAATCGGCAAGATAGTTGTCTCAAGTTCCTTGATCTTATCACGGATCATGCTCAGTTCTCTCGTAGCTTCCTCCACTACAAGCAGTATTAAATCGAAGGAAGCTTTATTCAATACTGCTGCCCATTTACGGCAGAATTCCGGATTGTATCTGCCGATTGTAGGGGTGTTGCGAATTCGGAAACCCCTAGGTAGCATCCTATCTCGGTAATAGTCTGATAAACAGACTCCATGCAAGTAAAAGTCTGTTTCACGGTTTTTAAGCCTTAATAATTGCAGGTATAATTGCTCTGTGGAAGCCACTTCAGCAGCTGAAGAAAATTTTTCTTTAATAAGAATGCGTTCAGCACATAGGCGTGCGCAGCTTATTTTATTAGGGGGTGCACCGCAGGAGGGGCGTGTCTAGCACCGCCTTTTGGGTGTGTCTATCACCACCTTTTGGGTGTGTCTAGCACTGCCCAGGGACATGTCTAGCACTATTTTACATTCAGTAAAATCACATGGCATAATCTAATTTCTCCCTAGTTCCTAATAATAAAGTAGATATAATACACCCGAGAGAAATAAAATGAAACATAATGGTGTGACCACCGGCCCGTACTGACTGTCTGCTATGGCATAACCCAGAGTCCTAGCTGCCGCTGCATCCTATCGCTGCTTACACGTCCCCAACCTATACCTGACCCAGTGGCGGAACTAAAGAGTGGTGGGCCTAGGTGCATATGCACCCCCCACCCCTTGCACCCCCAAGCACCTATACCCTAATTTTGAGTGGGACATTCTGAAAAGTACAGGAGATGTAGGGGCCTGAACATTTGAGTTTTAATATAACACAAGTACAGTTTAATATATACACGTGCCATCAGAGCCACATTTGCCTCTTTCTATGCCATCACACTCTTCCTCCACAGAACACCAGCATTTGTCATACGTGTCCCCATGCTCCCAAGCTACTGACAGTAGTGCCACTTACTCACATTACCCCACACAGTATGATCCAAATTCACATTATGCCACACGGTATGAGCCGAAATTCACATTAAGCAGAACGGTATGATCTACAATTCACATTATGCCCAGAGCTGGCCCTAATCAATTTGATACCCTAGGCAGATTTTGGCTGGTGTCCCTAGCACTGTCACTACAGATGTAGCCAGCCTCATCTTTGCTGTGCTGCGTACCCATGGGCATATGCATCGCGGCAAGCTGCACTGAACGCTGTGTTGCGAATAATTGCAGCCAGCGTTTGCTCCATAGAAGTCTATGGCATGCGCGTGAATATGCACGTGTGCATCATAGAGTAAGGCACACTAGTCACACCATCAATGCTGCAATAATGGATGAGCGGAGACAACATCTGTAGTTCCGCCTCTGACCCAGTACAGCAGGCATCACCCAGCATGACCATGAAGCCTTACCCCGCTGGAGTAGACAGTGGTAGAAGTAAATGACTGCAGGTCAGGTGGCACCTCGACCACCGAGAGAGAAAGGGGGAGATAGATGCCCCCCCAGAAGAGGGGGGGGGGGCGGAGATAGGCAGAGAAAAGGAGAGAGAAAGAGGGTGGTAGGATACGGAGAAGGAGAGAGACAGAGGCCCATTTATCAAATAATATTTGCAGCTATGTCCCCGAAAAACACCCGTTTTCAGAAATTAGCCGCAAATATAAGGTTTCCCTGGTATGTATAAAGAAGGGATTGCAGCAGGTATCGGAGATACCTGCTGCGATCCCTACATTTCTGCCCGCAGCCGCATCCCCCATAGGTTTCTATGGGGGATGAAATGCTGCACAATGTATCCCGATATTGTTCCCTGCAGCTACTGCAATATTTGACTGCGATAGCCCATTGTATCCTAGATCGGGGAAAATAGATCCAGCTGGGTTCCCCGAGAACCTTCTGCCAGAAATGCCTCAGTGCATCGCGATCATCTGAAGGGACCACATATTGCAATGCGATCCTGGGCGGTAAGATCCCGTCTAGATCGCATTCAATATGTAATCCGTGATAAATGGGCCCCATAGAGAGAGAGTTATGGGGAAAGAGGGAGAGAGAGAGAGAGAGAGGAGAGACATATAGAGGGCGTGGGGTGGGAGGGTTGGAGGGAGAGAGGGAGAGTGGGGGAGAGAGTGAGAGGGGGAGGGAGAAAGAGGAAGTAGGAGGAAAAAATAGGTGAGAGAGGCGGGTGAGAGAGGGGGAAGGACAGATAGGGAGGGAGAGAGAGAGAGATTTCATGAGAATGGAAATATAGTAAAAATACACTGACACTTACCACACTGTGTCAGTTTCCTCATGGGTAGGGACGGTGCCTGCGGCTGCTTTGTTCTTCTTCTGTCATGCTGCAGTTCCAATCACACCTGTTCCAGACAGGAACAGTGTTCCCCCTGCTCCTCATGGATCATGTACGCTATAGCAGAGATAAAACAGGGGGTGGGGTCAGAACCTCGGGGCCCCTCCGAACCTTGGGGCCCGGCACGGGTGTACTCTTTGCCACATGTTGCCGAGTTTGCTAACACAGTCACACACACCTACACCTACACACACATCTTACCTTCTCCTTCCTGAGCGGGCTCCATGGGATGGCAGCTGTCAGAGATCCAGCTGCACCAGCAAGAGAAGGCAGGGCTGTACATACAGCAGATCACCGGGCCCAGGGAAAGTTGGGGGTGTGGCCTAATCGCGGACTCCCGTGGCCACGCCCACTTTTAGAAAACCCCATCCAAATCAGCAGGAGCTGCCCGGCCAGGGGAGGAGGAGCACGGGACTTCAGTCAATCAGTGGCAGTGCAGAAAATCACTGCGGCGCTGCACCAGTTAAGCTGAGCTGGCCATATGCTGGGCAACAGCTTAGCATGCTGTATATCGTCTTGCCCTGGCTGCAGCAGCCGCAGCAGAGGGGAAAAGCCACACAGCCAGGAATGAGAAGTGATCACCACTCCACTGTGCTGCAGGCGTGGCATGTGAGGGGTGCTGTACATTAGGGGGTGCCTGTGCGCACCAGGAACCCCCTGTGCGCACGCCTATGGTTCAGCATCGATATCCGATAGAGAGAGAAATTCCCCCTGTGGTAAAAGAGTGTGTCTGTATCCAGCAACATCCTCATGTAAAGTATCCATGTTGTAGAGCAAAACTGTTACTTCCAAAGTATTCCAATTGTAGAAAAGGAAAGTATCAATGGTGTATTACTGAAGTAGGTGCCATAATCAAATGCAACGTTGTGGCAAACGTGCTATGGAAGATATGCAGTTTATATTCGGCACTCTTTAGAAGTGAATAACGTGATCAGCTTACCGGGTGCCCTCCACAGCCAAAGCAGTAATGTAGGGAATACAATCAGGCGGCACTCACGGAATTTCAAGCAAACAAGAACAGAGATCACTCCACCTTGTATGGACTTAACGTTTCGGTTTATTAACCTTCGTCAGAAGTAGCAATAACAATAAACAAACATTCTTACCTTTAAATACTATACATCCACCACGTGTACTTCCTTTGGATCCCAAAGGATTGACTTCCGGCCACGTCATCTGTTAGAGACAGAGCTGTCAATAAGGATGACGTGTGTCGGTGTGAAAAACCATCACCATGACAACAAAACAACATCATGACGCTTTACATGAGGAAAGTTCGATCGCATAACTTTATCATTCTATGCGAGATTATGTGATTCCCGAATGAATTACAAATTCTGATGAAATACATGTTCCTTAAATAGAAAGTCCAGGTACATGATTATGCAGACGTGATTAAAACTTAATACGTACGCTAAATATTTATATCCAGATGTTTTGTAAAATAAACATGTACATATATAAGACACCACAATGATGTATCCCCTCACATATAAATACCTTAAAAAACAGTACTCAAAGAAAACAAGTCAATGATAGGGTTTCATTGAGGCCGCTGGGAGCAACCGTGTTTAGCCGGTGTATCCAGCGAGCCTCTTTTTGCAGCAAAATTCTATGTCTATTACCACCCCGCTTAGAAAAAGGAACCTGCTCCAGCATTTTATAACGCAAAGTGGATAAACCATGATTGCGTAACTTAAAATGCTTGGCCACCGGTTGATCTATACTTTTGCCTTCCAATATTTGTTTGATGGCACTCCTATGCTGGGACATGCGCTCTTTAAATTGGCAGGTGGTTTTACCTATATAGTACAGTCCACACGGGCATCTTATACAGTAAACAACAAACTTGCTCGTGCAGGTGAGAACTTGATTAATCCCAATTTTTTCACCTGTATGGGGATGCATTATGTAATCACCTGTTTCTAGGTATAGGCATGTAGTGCAGCCTGTACATTTGTAGTTGCCCGGTTTCCTTTTCAAAAAAGTACCAATGTCGGGAGGGGTTAAATGAGAGATATCATTATGCACCACCATGTCACGTATACTACTCCCCCTCTTATAACAAGGCATAAACCTGCTAGTTTTTAAACTTGAGAGGTCCGGATCTGTCTGTATGACAGGCCAGACCCTCTTAGCAGTGTTAGTAAGTTTCTGACTCGAAGTAGTATATTTGGTGACACAGACGACTGCATTATCTAATTTGTTCTTATGAGTAGATGTTGTTACAGGAATTTTGGATTCACATACAGCTCGTGTCCTGGCTATCTGCAATAATCTGCTACTATATCCTCTTTCCAAAAACCTCTGAGTCATTAAATCCATCTGATTAGATTCATCTTCCAAATTACTACAGATTCTATGTACACGAAGGTACTGTGAATATGGAAGACCATTTTTTAAGGATCTCGGATGATGACTAGACGACATCAGTAGGCTATTGACATCAGTAGGTTTATGGTAAATGGAGGTGACGAACTCACCATTAGCCTTACTGATGGTGACGTCAAGAAAATGAATACTAAATGCTTGTATGTCATATGTAAATTTGATAGCCTCATCCAACTCATTAACATGCTGCATCATCTCAATGAAACCTTCTTTAGTGCCTGTCCATAATATAAACACGTCATCAATGTAACGTGTGTACAGTGCAATGCATGATTTGTATGTGGGATTACACAAAATTAACTTGTTTTCTATTGCAAACATAAATTAATTGGCATATGCCGGTGCGGCACAAGACCCCATGGCACAGCCTTGTGCCTGTTGAAAGAATTCATTGTTAAACAAGAAATAATTTCTATGCAATGTTAGATGTAATAATGATATAAAGAAATCCACTGCTGGACCAGTATAATGGGGATTACCATCAATGAGTGTCTGTACTGCTTCCAATCCTCGTTTGTGAGGAATGCTGGTATAGAAGCTGACTACATCAGCCGTACATAACCAGCAAGACTCTGGATCAACATTAATTTCACGTAATTTCTGCAAAAAAGTAGGCGTGTCCTTCAAATAAGAAGCCTCGTTCTGTATTACCGGCTGCAAGAAAAAATCAATGTACTTAGCTACATTGGAATACAAAGATTCCCTAGCTGCAATTATAGGCCGCCCAGGAGGGCAAACACGGTCTTTATGCAGTTTGGGAATCGTGTAAAACACAGGTACGGACGGAGCCGACAACATCAAAGCCTTATGCGTGTTACTGGATATGATACCACTAGTTACCGCCGTCTCAAGCAACAAATTCAACTCATTCGAGTATTTAACTGTGGGATCAGCGGACAATTTCACATACACGGTATTATCTTCTAATTGCCTGTACGCTTCCAATTTATAATCCACCAAATCCTGAATCACTATACCACCCCCCTTATCGGCGGGGCGTATAGTGATATCAGGATAGGAGGACAGATTACGTAAAGCAGTACGTTCCTCAATTGTGAGGTTAGAAACATGTGAATTGTTACTTGCCGTGCAGTTTTCAATACAATCAGACATAATGTTCGTATAAATTCTTATAGCCGAGTTGGTCGAATATGGATCAAATGATGATTTGACTTTTATAGGACAGTCAGTATTCTGAGTCAGGTTATCAGATTTAGCATTGAAGAATTCCTTGAGACGAAGTTGTCTATTAAATCTGGATAAATCAACCTTACTCTCAAACGGTCTATGTAGATTAGTAGGTACAAAATTAAGACCTTTTGATAACACTCTATTTTCCACATCCGTGAGTGTTCGCGAAGATAAATTATAAATTATTTCTTTGGTTTTGCCCCTCTTTTTCCCTTCTCTTTGGCATTGCTTGCCGCGTCTGGTTCGTGTTCGCTTGGGCTCTCTCGCTGTGCTCGCGTCTTGACCCCTAAAGGGGCACGTTGAGCCCGCGGACGTTGTCGACCAGATGCCATGTCAGGTTCACTGTTTGAGGTACCACTAGAGGTATCACCCTCCAGTGGAAACCGACGCCCTCTTCTGTGGGATCTTGGCCGGAAAGATTGGGGTTTAAATGACGTGTTATTAGCCCAAAGATATACTTTGTTCTCAGTGTAGTCCTTGGTGACCGTGGCAAGTTTTTTAGACTTGAACTTAACCAGATCCACCTTATATTTATCCACTTGCTGTGTTAATTTTGATATCCAGTCATTACTCGTATCGGCCGTCAAAATCGGCAAGATAGTTGTCTCAAGTTCCTTGATCTTATCACGGATCATGCTCAGTTCTCTCGTAGCTTCCTCCACTACAAGCAGTATTAAATCGAAGGAAGCTTTATTCAATACTGCTGCCCATTTACGGCAGAATTCCGGATTGTATCTGCCGATTGTAGGGGTGTTGCGAATTCGGAAACCCCTAGGTAGCATCCTATCTCGGTAATAGTCTGATAAACAGACTCCATGCAAGTAAAAGTCTGTTTCACGGTTTTTAAGCCTTAATAATTGCAGGTATAATTGCTCTGTGGAAGCCACTTCAGCAGCTGAAGAAAATTTTTCTTTAATAAGAATGCGTTCAGCATCGATATCCGATAGAGAGAGAAATTCCCCCTGTGGTAAAAGAGTGTGTCTGTATCCAGCAACATCCTCATGTAAAGTATCCATGTTGTAGAGCAAAACTGTTACTTCCAAAGTATTCCAATTGTAGAAAAGGAAAGTATCAATGGTGTATTACTGAAGTAGGTGCCATAATCAAATGCAACGTTGTGGCAAACGTGCTATGGAAGATATGCAGTTTATATTCGGCACTCTTTAGAAGTGAATAACGTGATCAGCTTACCGGGTGCCCTCCACAGCCAAAGCAGTAATGTAGGGAATACAATCAGGCGGCACTCACGGAATTTCAAGCAAACAAGAACAGAGATCACTCCACCTTGTATGGACTTAACGTTTCGGTTTATTAACCTTCGTCAGAAGTAGCAATAACAATAAACAAACATTCTTACCTTTAAATACTATACATCCACCACGTGTACTTCCTTTGGATCCCAAAGGATTGACTTCCGGCCACGTCATCTGTTAGAGACAGAGCTGTCAATAAGGATGACGTGTGTCGGTGTGAAAAACCATCACCATGACAACAAAACAACATCATGACGCTTTACATGAGGAAAGTTCGATCGCATAACTTTATCATACTATGCGGGATTATGTGATTCCCGAATGAATTACAAATTCTGATGAAATACATGTTCGTTAAATAGAAAGTCCAGGTACATGATTATGCAGACGTGATTAAAACTTAATACGTACGCTAAATATTTATATCCAGATGTTTTGTAAAATAAACATGTACATATATAAGACACCACAATGATGTATCCCCTCACATATAAATACCTTAAAAAACAGTACTCAAAGAAAACAAGTCAATGATAGGGTTTCATTGAGGCCGCTGGGAGCAACCGTGTTTAGCCGGTGTATCCAGCGAGCCTCTTTTTGCAGCAAAATTCTATGTCTATTACCACCCCGCTTAGAAAAAGGAACCTGCTCCAGCATTTTATAACGCAAAGTGGATAAACCATGATTGCGTAACTTAAAATGCTTGGCCACAGGCACTGCCCGAACCTCCTCATCCATCTAGCATGCAGCTGTGCGGGCAGTAATGTCCAAACCCCCTGTAGTCTGTAATGCTGAACACCCCCACTTCTCCTCCAGTATGCAGCCGCTGGCAGTAGTGCCCAAACACCCCCATCCTCGTAGCTCCACCAAGTACCCAGCCACGTGTAGCTACACCCTGGCAGTCCCCATGGGGTTTTGAGAACTACAGTAGCTGGCCGGCCGGGTGATATGGTGTTTCCTCCTGACTCCTTAAATGAGCGTGGGGTGTGAAAGGGCAGCACGCAGGAATTGGTGGGCATTATGTGTGTAAGGGCTGCTATGTGTGTAAGGGGCGCTACTACTGTGGTGGGCATTGTGTGTAAGCGGCGCTACTACTGCGTTGGGCATTATGTGTGTTAGGGGCACTTTCTGTGGAATAAGGGGTACTATTGTGCGTTGTAATGTGAATTGGTACTATTCTGTGGTCACGCCCCTTCCCTATGAAGCCACACCCCTATATGTTTGCTGCGCGCCTCTGGCGCGCATCTATCCCTTTGAAAACTATGTGGGGGAGGGCGCAAATTAATTGTTTGCAGGAGGGCGCCGAACACCCTAGCACCGGCCCTGTCTATATATATATATATATATATATATATATATATATATATATATATATATATAAATATATAAATGCGAAAGCCCTCACTTACTCATCATTAATTCTCTTACTTCCCGATATGTTAGGAAGCTGAAATGTAACAGATATTCTTCAGGTGGGAAATAGGAAAATTAGAAAATTAGAATTTTAATAAACCTCCCCTAAGGGGTTGACATAATGACGGCATTACCGATGCATGGCTTGCGCTGCGTGAATGATAACCCCTGAACGGACAATCGGATCAAAATTTGGATTGTACCTCCAGTGTGTAGAATTAATAAAATACAAAAATAGTCCTGTCACTTTTTACCGTATCTCTCAATCACTCACTGACTGACTCATCACTAGAGGGGTAATTCCGAGTTGATCGCTAGCTGTCGTTGTTCGCAGCGCAGCGATCAGGCTAAAAATCTGCATTTCTGCGCATGCGTATGCACTGCCAATGCGCACGTGCGACGTACGTACGTGCCAGAGAAAACGCAGGCATGGCTGGGCGAACGCTGAGCGGGTGTGTGACGTCAAAAGCCGTCCCTCCAATGTTAGAATCAATGCACATGAAGAGTAACTACAGGGCTGGTCTTTTTTTGCACAAAATGATTTTGCAGGCGCACTGTTGCACAGGCGTTCGCACTTCTGCAAAGCGAAAATACACTCCCCAGTGGGCGGCGACAATGCGTTTGCACGGCTGCTAAAAACTGCTAGCGAGCGAACAACTCGGAATGACCACCTATATCTCTTTCTTCCCGATATGTTAGGAAGATGAAATATAACATAGATATTCTCCAGGTGGGAAATAGGGAAACAACATAATTAGAATTTTAATAAACCTCCCCTAAGGCGATGAAAGGCGGTTGACATAATGACGTCATTACCGATGAGTGGCTTGCGTTGCGTGAATGATAACGCCCCAAACGAACAATCGGATCAAAATTTGGATTGCACCTCCAGTGTGTAGAATTTCATAAACTACAAAAATGATTCAGTCACTTTTCTCTAACGTCCTAGTGGATGCTGGGGACTCCGTAAGGACCATGGGGAATAGACGGCTCCGCAGGAGACTGGGCACATCTAAGAAAGATTTAGGACTATCTGGTGTGCATTGGCTCCTCCCCCTATGACCCTCCTCCAAGCCTCAGTTAGATTTCTGTGCCCGGCTGAGCCCCTAGTGTGGATGCACACTAGGGGCTCTCCTGAGCTCCTAGAAGAAAGTATAGTTTAGGTTTTTTATTTTCAGTGAGACCTGCTGGCAACAGGCTCACTGCAGCGAGGGACTAAGGGGAGAAGAAGCGAACCTACCTAAGTGGTGGTAGCTTGGGCTTCTTAGGCTACTGGACACCATTAGCTCCAGAGGGATCGAACACAGGACCCGACCTCGTCGTCCGTTCCCGGAGCCGCGCCGCCGTCCCCCTTACAGAGCCGAAACAAGAAGGTGGTCCGGAAAATCGGCGGCTGAAGACTTCTGTCTTCTCCAAGGTAGCGCACAGCACTGCAGCTGTGCGCCATTGCTCCTCATGCACACCACACACTGCGGTCACTGATGGGTGCAGGGCGCTGGGGGGGGGGCGCCCTGAGCAGCAATAATAACACCTTGGCTGGCAAAACTAACACCATATATAGCCCCAGAGGCTATATAGGTGTATATTAACCCCTGCCAGAAACGATAAAATAGCGGGAGAAAGCCCGTCGAAAAAGGGGCGGAGCCAACTCCCTCAGCACACTGGCGCCATTATTCCCTCACAGCTTCGCTGGAAGGAAGCTCCCTGGCTCTCCCCTGCAGTCCTGCACTACAGAAAGGGTAAAAAAGATATCCCTGTGTTATATAGCGCCCTGGTGTGTGCTGGCATACGCTCCCTCTGTTTACCCAAAGGGCTTTGTGGGGTCCTGTCCTCTGTAAGAGCATTCCCTGTGTGTCTGCTGTGTGTCGGTACTGCTGTGTCGACATGTATGATGAGGATAATGATATGGAGGCGGAGCAAATGCCTGTGAATGTGATGTCACCCCCTGCGGGGTCGACACCAGTGTGGATGGACTTATGGAAGGAATTACGTGACAGTGTCAGCTCCTTACATAAAAGGTTTGACGACATAGGACACCCGGCTACTCAGCTTGTGCCTGTCCAAGCGTCTCAATTGTCATCAGGGGCTATAAAACGCCCGCTACCTCAGATGACAGATACAGATGTCGACACGGATACCGACTCCAGTGTCGACGATGATGAGACGAGTGTACCCTCCAATAGATCCACCCGTTATATGATTGAGGCTATGAAAAATGTATTACACATTTCTGATGATACCCCAGGTACCACAAAAAAAAAAGGGTATTATGTTTGGAGAGAAAAAACTACCAGTAGTTTTTCCTGCATCTGACGAATTAAATGAGGTGTGTGAGGAAGCGTGGACTTCCCCAGATAAGAAATTGATCATTTCTAAACGGTTAATGGCTGCGTACCCTTTCCCGCCAGAGGATAGGTCACGCTGGGAAACACCCCCTAGGGTAGATAAAGCATTGACACGCTTATCAAAAAAGGTGGCACTACCGTCTCCGGATACGGCCGCCCTAAAAGAACCTGCTGATAGAAAGCTGGAAAGTACCCTAAAAGCTATATACACACACACTGGCATTATATTGAGACCCGCTATTGCATCAGCTCGGATGTGCAGTGCTGCTGCTGCGTGGTCAGACTCCCTGTCGGAAAACATTGATACCATGGATAGGGACAATATTTTGCTGACGATTGACCATATAAAAGACGCGGTCTTATACATGCGTGATGCACAGAGGGATATTTGCCGGCTGGCATCAAAAATAAGCGCTATGTCCATTGCCGCCAGACGGGGGTTATGGACTAGGCAATGGTCAGGTGATGCCGACTCCAAGCGGCACATGGAAGTTTTACCCTATAAAGGGGCGGAACTTTTTGGGGAAGGTCTTTCAGACCTCGTTTCCACAGCTACTGCTGGGAAATCGACTTTTTTGCCACAGGCTACCCCACAGCAAAAGAAAGCACCGTATTATCAAGTACAGTCCTTTCGGCCCCAGTAAAATAAGCGGGCTAGAGGCTCATCCTTTCTGCCGAGGGGCAGAGGAAGGGGGAAAAAGCTGCAGCACACAGCTAGTTCCCAGGAGCAGAAGTCCTCCCCTGCGTCCGGTAAGTCCACAGCATGACGCTGGGGCTGCTCAGGCGGAATCGGGAACGGTGGGGGCACGTCTCAGGTTTTTCAGCACACAGTGGGCTCTCTCACAAGTGGATCCCGGGGTCCTTCAAGTAGTATCTCAGGGGTACAGGCTGGAATTCGAGACGTCTCCCCCCCGCCGTTTCCTAAAATCTGCCTTGCCGGCAACTCCCTCTGCCAGGGAGGCAGTGTTGGTGGCTATTCAAAAACTGTATTCGCAGAAAGTGATCGTCAAGGTACCCCTCCTTCAGCAAGGAAAGGGTTACTACTCCACAATGTTTGTGGTACCGAAACCTGACGGTTCGGTGAGACCCATCTTAAATTTAAAAACCTTGAACACTTATATCAAGAGGTTCAAGTTCAAGATGAAATCGCTCAGGGCGGTTATTGCGAGCCTGGATTACATGGTATCCCTGGACATCAAGGATGCGTACCTGCATGTCCCCATTTACCCTCCGCACCAGGAGTACCTCAGATTTGGGGTACAGGACTGTCACTATCAGTTCCAGACGCTGCCGTTCGGGTTATCCACGGCACCGAGGGTCTTTACCAAGGTAATGGCCGAAATGATGATACTCCTTCGCAAGAAGGGAGTTTTAATTATCCCGTACTTGGACGATCTCCTGATAAAGGCGAGGTCCAAAGAACAGTTGATAGTGGGGGTGGCACTTTCTCAGGAAGTGCTACAACAGCACGGCTGGATTCTAAACATTCCAAAGTCACAGCTGGTCCTGACGACACGTCTTCTGTTCCTGGGAATGATTCTGGACACAGACCAGAAAAGAGTGTTTCTTCCACTGGAAAAAGCCGAGGAATTGTCATCTCTGGTCAGAGACATTCTAAAACCAGGAAAAGTGTCGGTACATCAATGCACACGAGTCCTGGGAAAAATGGTAGCTTCGTACGAAGCAATTCCATTCGGAAGGTTCCACGCAAGGACGTTCCAGTGGGACCTGTTGGACAAATGGTCCGGGTCCCATCTCCAGATGCACCAGCGGATAACCCTATCGGCCAGAACCAGGGTGTCGCTGCTGTGGTGGCTGCAGAGGGCTCATCTACTAGAGGGCCGCAGATTCGGAATACAGGACTGGGTCCTGGTGACCACGGATGCCAGCCTTCGGGGCTGGGGAGCAGTCACAAAGGGAAGAAATTTCCAAGGACTGTGGTCAAATCAGGAGATTTCTCTTCACATAAATATCCTGGAGCTAAGGGCCATTTACAATGCCCTAAGCCAGGCAAGACCCCTGCTTCAAAACCAGCCGGTACTGATCCAGTCAGACAACATCACGGCGGTCGCCCATGTAAACAGACAGGGCGGCACGAGAAGCAGGATGGCGATGGCAGAAGCCACAAGGATTCTCAGATGGGCAGAGAATCATGTATTAGCACTGACGGCAGTGTTCATTCCGGGAGTGGACAACTGGGAAGCAGACTTCCTCAGCAGGCGCGACCTCCACCCGGGAGAATGGGGACTTCATCCAGAAGTCTTCCAAATGCTGGTCAACCGGTGGGAAAAACCACAGGAAGACATGATGGCGTCCCGCCTCAACAAGAAGTTGAAAAGATATTGCGCCCGGTCAAGAGACCCTCAGGCGATAGCGGTGGACGCTCTAGTGACACCATGGGTGTACCAGTCGGTTTATGTGTTTCCTCCTCTACCTCTCATACCCAAGGTACTGAGAATAATAAGAAGGCGAGGAGTGAAAACCATACTCGTGGTTCCGGATTGGCCAAGAAGAGCTTGGTACCCGGAACTTCAAGAGATGCTTACAGAGGACCCTTGGCCTCTGCCGCTCAGACTAGACCTGCTGCAGCAGGGACCCTGTCTGTTCCAAGACTTACCGCGGCTGCGTTTGACGGCATGGCGGTTGAACACCGGATCCTGAAGGAAAAAGGTATTCCGGAGGAAGTCATCCCTACCCTGATCAAAGCCAGGAAGGATGTCACCGCAAGACATTATCACCGCATTTGGCGAAAATATGTTGCTTGGTGTGAGGCCATGAAGGCCCCGACAGAGGAATTTCAACTGGGTCGATTCCTGCACTTCCTGCAAGCAGGGGTCGTGACGTTGGGCCTCAAATTGGGGTCCATAAAGGTCCAGATTTCGGCTCTGTCGATTTTCTTCCAAAAAGAACTGGCTTCACTGCCCGAAGTTCAGACTTTTGTCAAAGGAGTACTGCATATTCAGCCTCCTTTTGTGCCCCCAGTGGCACCTTGGGATCTCAATGTGGTTTTGGCATTCCTGAAATCACATTGGTTCGAACCACTTAAGACTGGATTTAAAATATCTCACGTGGAAAGTGGTCATGCTGTTGGCCTTGGCGTCGGCCAGGCGGGTTTCAGAATTGGCGGCTTTGTCTTGTAAAAGCCCTTATCTGATTTTCCATATGGATAGGGCAGAATTGAGGACTCGTCCTCAGTTTCTCCCAAAGGTGGTCTCAGCTTTTCACTTGAACCAACCTATTGTGGTGCCTGCGGCTACTAGGGACTTGGAGGATTCCAAGTTGCTGGACGTAGTCAGGGCCCTAAAAATTTATATTTCCAGGACGGCTGGAGTCAGAAAGACTGACTCGCTGTTTATCCTGTATGCACCCACCAAGCTGGGTGCTCCTGCTTCTAAGCAGTCTATTGCGCGCTGGATTTGTAGCACTATTCAGCAGGCGCATTCTGCGGTAGGCTTACCGCAGCCTAAATCTGTAAAAGCCCATTCCACACGGAAGGTGGGCTCATCCTGGGCGGCTGCCCGAGGGGTCTCGGCTTTACAACTTTGCCGAGCAGCTACCTGGTCGGGGGCAAACACGTTTGCAAAATTCTACAAATTTGATACCCTGGCTGAGGAGGACCTGGAATTCTCTCATTCGATGCTGCAGAGTCATCCGCACTCTCCCGCCCGTTTGGGAGCTTTGGTATAATCCCCATGGTCCTTACGGAGTCCCCAGCATCCACTAGGACGTTAGAGAAAATAAGATTTTACTCACCGGTAAATCTATTTCTCGTAGTCCGTAGTGGATGCTGGGCGCCCATCCCAAGTGCGGATTGTCTGCAATACCTGTACATAGTTATTGTTACAAAAATCGGGTTTTGTTGTGAGCCATCTCTTCAGAGGCTCCATTTGTTATCATACTGTTAACCGGGGTTCCTATCACGTGTTATATGGTGTGATTGGTGTGGCTGGCCTGGTATGAGTCTTACACGGGATTCAAAAATCCTTCCTTATTGTCTCAGCTCTTCCGGGCACAGTTCCTAACTGAGGCTTGGAGGAGGGTCATAGGGGGAGGAGCCAGTGCACACCAGATAGTCCTAAATCTTTCTTAGATGTGCCCAGTCTCCTGCGGAGCCGTCTATTCCCCATGGTCCTTACGGAGTCCCCAGCATCCACTACGGACTACGAGAAATAGATTTACCGGTGAGTAAAATCTTATTTTTACCGTATCTGCTACGGGTGCTCCTCGGGTAACGCCAAGAACCATGGATTAATATTTACTTACATTAAGAAGTCTCAAATTTACATCTCTATAGATTTACCATATTTTTAACACTCATTTAGATTTACAACCGTGAAAATCAGAAACTCCCGTGCGAAGAACGAGTAGAACAGCTAGTTTTTAGATAAGCAAAGAGATGTACAATAATGTAATTTGGTTAATGGCCGTGTGTGGGAGTAAAAGTATTTTATATTGAATACGGTAGAATACAGTTAACCAATGGTGGGCTGGCAGAGTGGATCTGGCAAGGAAGATTAACCTTGACGCTGCATTCAGAATGGATTGTAGTGGTGAGAGTCTCTTTTTGGTAAGACCAGTAAGAAGACTATTGCAAAAATGAATACGGGACATAGGGGGTCATTCCGAGTTGTTCGCTCGTTATATTTTTCTCGCAACGGAGCGATTAGTCGCTAATGCGCATGCGCAATGTCCGCAGTGCGACTGCGCCAAGTAAATTTGCTATGCAGTTAGGTTTTTTACTCACGGCATTACGAGGTTTTTTCTTCGTTCTGGTGATCGTAATGTGATTGACAGGAAGTGGGTGTTTCTGGGCGGAAACTGGCCGTTTTATGGGTGTGTGCAAAAAAACGCTACCGTTTCCGGGAAAAACGCGGGAGTGGCTGGAGAAACGGGGGAGTGTCTGGGCGAACGCTGGGAGTGTTTGTGACGTCAAACCAGGAACGAAACTGACTGAACTGATCGCAGTTGCCGAGTAAGTCTGGAGCTACTCAGAAACTGCACAGAGATGTCTATTCGCAATTTTGCTAATCTTTCGTTCGCAATTTTGATAAGCTAAGATTCACTCCCAGTAGGCGGCGGCTTAGCGTGTGCAAAGCTGCTAAAAGCAGCTTGCGAGCGAACAACTCGGAATGAGGGCCATAATGAGAACATGGATTATTAGACTATTTGCAGTGTCTTGTGTAAGGTATGGGTGTATTTTGGATATGTTTCTTATGTGTATGTAACATGATTTTGAGACAGATTGAATGTGGGGAACAAAGGACAGATCAGAGACAAGTGCATTTAAAATAATCCAAATATATCACATCTACTACACTACAAAGAGTTTTCATCTTTCCTACCCATAAAAAAACCTTATAGGTTAATAATTCCCTAATGACACCCCTGTAATGCTGACACTACTATGCCGTAACATATTGTACCTTAAACCGCTGCTGAACTCACAGCGATCTATAAGTATCTGGATCCAATTTTGTCATCTTTTAAAATAATGGTAAAACATCTGCTTTATGCAATCAATGGGGTACCTACAAACCCCGCCATCTTCTCTATATTTTTGTAATTAGTAACCATACTTCAATTGGGTACTAAACATTAGCTGCAATCTAACATACTGAAATGATCATTACTGATCAACATATGCAAAGTAATTTGATATCAACCACTGATTACTAGTTGGTTGGCTGGTACTTTATCTCTCTCCAATGGTTAGTAAATAGACCGCTTCTTTTCTTATGTTTTTATTTTTGGAGTTCTATTATAGTTAGCCACATTGTCATTCTGTAAAATATTGATTATATAATATTGGCTCACATACAAAAATATGTTTAGGCTTGAGGTATTTTTTTCTTACATTTGCCTGTAGTTTATCAGGAACTAAAGCAGGTTTCTAAGCTTCAGCATGGCCTCAACTGGGGGGGGGGGAGGGGGCATGCGCCCTGGGTACAGAATATGAGAGGGTGCAGAGATAGTTACTTTGCCTCCTTCCTTCCTCTCAGCCCTAAGAGGCTACCTTCTGCCGGGTCCCAGAACCCTCGCTGCAGGTCCCCGCTTCCCAGTACCACCAATGTGGACTCCTAGAGAACCAACCACCCAGGCAAATAGAAGACTTATGAATGGGGCTGGTGGCTGTTCAAACACTCCTATGTCTGCACCCGGCCCTGTTCCTCAGGGCCTCCCCCTTCCCCTAATTAATCTGGGCACTGAGGTGAGGTCTCTATATGCCAAAACAGCTGCTGCCTCCCAAAGTATGGTCCTAGGTCCCAACTGGCATACATGGCTTTGTAGTCCTACAGCAGTTGGCCAGCTGGAGTCATCCCCTGTGTGTTAGTTTTCTTGTGTTCCTATCCATTTTCATAGGGAATGTGTGCTGGATGCACCCTGGCAGTGCTGGTTGTCACTTTGCCAACCATTTATTACTGTGTTTTGACATGGTTCCAAAATGTGTGTGTTTGTGTGTGTGCATGGGGGGCGCCAAATTACTGCCTTGCCCCGGGTGCCAAATATCCTAGTTTCGGCCCTGGCTTCAGCTGCTATTTTTTTACCATATCAATATTAATTATCCATTGATAAATTTAAACTAAGGGCACTAAATATGTTTTTAGCAAACACATATAAAGAGGGAGATATATCAAAGTTTGAAGAGAGATAAAATACCAACCTATCAGCTCCTGTCATTTTTCAAACACAGCCTGTAAACTGACAGGGATTGATTTGTTGGACATTTGGGGCATATGTATCAAAGCTTGGAGATAGATGAAAAAGTGTGATGAAAGTACCAAGCAATCATCTCCTAACTGCCGTTTTACAGGCTCTGTTCGAAAAATGACAGTTAGGAGCCGTTTGTTTGGTACTTTGGGGGACATTTACTAAGCAGTGATAAGAGCGGAGAAGTGAGCCCGTGGAAAAGTGCCCATGGCAACCAATCAGCACTGAAGTAACATCTATAATTTGCATACTATAAAATTATACAGAGCTGCTGATTGGTTGATGGGGCAACTTCTACACTGGCTCACATCTTCGCTCTTATCACTGCTTACTAAATGTCCCCTTATATCTCTCTCCAAGCCTCGACACCTTTCCCCCATGCGTTTGCTTAGATTATTGAAACCACATGCCTTTCCTCACCAGGGGTATGAATTCTTGTCACGTGATCTTCAAAGGTGGCACCGGGTTACTGGCAGCGCGTCACACTAATCCTGCGTGTGGTAGAGTGTACCCAGCGCCTAATACATATGTTCAGTGACTATGGTGAAGGATCCCTATGACTCTGAAGCATGCATAAGGGAATGAGAAATAAATGAATAACTATTTTAAGTATGTGCGGCCTGGGCCCAACAGTCTCCGGACTTGGCAAGGGGAGAGTTTGTCTGAGATAAACAGGAGGGAGAAGTGTAACCGATGCAGCAGCAGTGCCAGCCTCTCAACAATGCTTTCAGATATTTGGCAAGGCCTGGGCCGGATTAGTTGGAGAGACTGAACCGGACAAGGACATATTCCAGGCAAGCGCGATTCTGTGTTGCATGAGACATTTTGCTGTGTTTTCCTGTCATTACTGAGGATTTGTCTAAGCCCCTGGTCAGTCTCATGTTGGCGGTTAGTGTTCCCAGAGGTGACACATTAGTTTAAAGAATGATTAAACAGTGCCCTGTGCTAGAAAAAATAATAATTCTGGAAATATCCAAAATACTTTAATAGCAATATGGACAGCACCTCCCTGCCCAGTGTATGCAATATGACCTTGTACTACTTACAAAACATTTTGCTTTGTGCCAAAACAAACCCTTTTACTGTCAAATGGGAGATTAGAGAAATATACAAAACCGAAATGAAACCCCCCCAGCGCAATAACAAATGCATTGCTTGTCTCTCTATGTCAGTCTAGGAGTTAAAGGGGTGAGAGGTACTGTAGCCGGTGGTTTCCTTAGAAGACGTGGTCATGATAATGCACATAAACATTATTTATATGTACTGTAATAAATAGAATATAAAATGTGTTCTTAAACCCAGATAGTCAAGAAACACCTCCAGCGGTAAGTCTACAAGGGAGAATTCCAAAACCAAACCTTGCATCCAAACGTTGCTTTGTATTCCAAATGTGCTGTGTACCTGATCGCTCGCTAGCGTTTTTTGCAGCGCTGCGATCAGGTCAGAACTGCGCATGCGTATGCACCGCAATGCGCAGGCGCGTCGCACGGGTACAAAGCGTATTGTTTGCTATGCAATGGGTTTTACGAATAGTCCATTCGCACAGCCAATCGCAAGGAGATTGACAGGAAGAAGGCGTTTGTGGGTGTCAACTTACCGTTTTCAGGGAGTGATTGGAAAAACGCAGGTGTGTCCAAGCGTTTGCCGGACGGGTGTCTGACGTCAGTTCCGGCCCTGGACAGGCTGAAGTGATTGCAGCGGCTGAGTAAGTCCTGGGCTACTCAGAAACTGCACAAAATCTTTTTGTACCGCCCGGTTGCACATGCGATCGCACAGTTGCACAGCTAAAATACACTCCCCCGGTGGGCGACGACTGTGTGAACGCAGGACTGCAAAAAACAGCTAGCGAGCGATCAGGTCTGAATTAGGCCCATGGACTGTTGTAATGTAGACTATTCTCGCCCACATTTTATTTTGCAAATCCAAGGAGATACCCGGAGAGCAGATGCAGGTGATCACATTACTCATCATTAACCACTAACACACAGCAAAATGTCATGAACTGTGAGATCCTGAAGAAGGGGCGGGACCAAGAGGACACAAGTCTCGGAGAGTTGCAGTAAAAGCACTGCTCCTAACCATACTGACCTACTGTCTCGGAAAGTCCAAGACACTCCAGAATCTCTGCAGTGTCTGTTTGCTTAGGTAATCAAAACAATTACTACAACTCTCAGCAGCTGCACAGTGATCTGGGATACTATACTCTGCAGTGTCTGTTTGCTTAGGTAATCAAAACAATTACTACAACTCTCAGCAGCTGCACAGTGATCTGGGATACTATACTCTGCAGTGTCAGTTTGCTTAGGTAATCAAAACAATTACTACAACTCTCAGCAGCTGCACAGTGATCTGGGGCCCTCATTCCGAGTAGTTCGCTCGGTATTTTTCATCGCATCGCAGTGAAAATCCGCTTAGTACGCATGCGCAATGTTCGCACTGCGACTGCGCCAAGTAACTTTACTATGAAGATAGTATTTTTACTCACGGCTTTTTCTTCGCTCCGGCGATCGTAATGTGATTGACAGGAAATGGGTGTTACTGGGCGGAAACACAGCGTTTCAGGGGCGTGTGGCTGAAAACGCTACCGTTTCCGGAAAAAACGCAGGAGTGGCCGGGGAAACGGTGGGAGTGCCTGGGCGAACGCTGGGTGTGTTTGTGACGTCAACCAGGAACGACAAGCACTGAACTGATCGCACAGGCAGAGTAAGTCTGGAGCTACTCTGAAACTGCTAAGTAGTTAGTAATCGCAATATTGTGAATACATCGGTCGCAATTTTAAGAAGCTAAGATTCACTCCCAGTAGGCGGCGGCTTAGCGTGTGTAACTCTGCTAAATTCGCCTTGCGACCGATCAACTCGGAATGAGGGCCAGGGATACTATACTCTGCAGTGTCAGTTTGCTTAGGTAATCAAAACAATTACTACAACTCTCAGCAGCTGCACAGTGATCTGGGATACTATACTCTGCAGTGTCAGTTTGCTTAGGTAATCAAAACAATTACTACAACTCTCAGCAGCTGCACAGTGATCTGGGATACTATACTCTGCAGTGTCAGTTTGCTTAGGTAATCTGGAGTTATTGTTTTGTGCAGAATTTAGCCTGTCTAATTGTTAGATATTTGGGGAATTTGGGATGTCCTCCTCCTACATCATTATTTGTTTGTTATAGCTTTATTGCCCACCAGTGGGTGTTGGGCAATGGGTGGGGTTTTAATCAGTGAACCTATACCTTACACATGTTAATGTTAGTTCATATTAGAGTATACTTGGCTGATTAAGCCTGGCTAATTGATCCAGGGTGTAGGACTCTAAGGGAGGAGGCTCAAAGGGAGCAGATATATAATTTCTCTTACGTCCTAGAGGATGCTGGGGACTCCGTAAGGACCATGGGGTATAGACGGGCTCCGCAGGAGATAGGGCACCTAAAAAGAACTTTGACTATGGGTGTGCACTGGCTCCTCCCTCTATGCCCCTCCTCCAGACCTCAGTTAGATCTTGTGCCCAGAGGAGAATGGGTGCACTGCAGAGAGCTCTCCAGAGTTTTCTGTTGAAGAAGAATTTTGTTAGGTTTTTTATTTTCAGGGAGTCCTGTTGGCAACAGGCTCCCTGCATCGTGGGACTGAGGAGAGAGAAGCAGAGCTGGCTTGTCAAGTTGGGCACTGCTTCTAAGGCTACTGGACACCATTAGCTCCAGAGGGAGTCGGGACACAGGTCTCATCTGGAGTTCGTCCCGGAGCCGCGCCGCCGTCCTCCTCACAGATGCCGAAGAAAGAAGCCGGATGAGAAGGCAGAAGACATCTTAGGCGGCAGAAGACATCAGATCTTCATGAGGCAGGGCGCGGGGGGGGGGGGGGGGCGCCCTGGGCAGCAATAAACCTCACGTTTGGCAAATGCAGATAGATTAGGCTGCGGAGGCAGTAAATCTAAGATCCCCCGCCATTTTCATTGAAAAATCACTGGGACCGAAGCCCGCCGTCGGGTTGGCGGGGCTTGATCCTCAGCACTAACCAGCGCCATTTTCTCCACAGAAGCTGCATGAGGAAAACGCTGGCTCCCTGGTCTCTCCCCTGCTGAACTTCACAGGCTGGAAAAAAGAGAGGGGGGCACATTAGCGACGCAGTGAGTGGGAATTGGTATATTATATATAGAAAAGCGCTATCTGGTCATAATTTTTCCAGTGTTTTTAAGCGCTGGTGTGTGCTGGCATACTCTCTCTCTGTCCCTCCTTAGGGCCTGGTTGGGGTTTTGTCCCCTTATAGGT
Organism: Pseudophryne corroboree; assembly: GCF_028390025.1. NCBI lineage: Eukaryota > Metazoa > Chordata > Amphibia > Anura > Myobatrachidae > Pseudophryne > Pseudophryne corroboree. The sequence continues at coordinate 85,100,820 of NC_086444.1, read as the reverse complement.
TAATCCCTGTGTGTGTGGTGTGTCGGTACGTGTGTGTCGACATGTCTGAGGCGGAAGGCTTCTCCAAGGAGGAGGTGGAGCAAATGAGTGGTGTGTCCCCGTCGGTTGTGCCGACTCCGGATTGGATGGACATGTGGCATATGTTGAATGCAAGTGTGTCATCTTTACATAAAAGGCTTGATAAGGCTGAATTAGGGGGGACATCAGGGGGTCAATCCTCGGATTGGACCGACTCACAGGGCCCGTCGGGATCTCAAAAGCGTCCCTTAACACAAGACACTACTACCGACACGGAGTCTGATTCCAGTGTCGACTACTACGAAGTAAAATTGCACCCTAGGGTGACTAAAACCATTCAGTGTATGATTGTGGCAATAAGGGATGTGTTCCATATTGAGGATGAACCCTCGGTCCCCGACACAAGGGTACACATGTTTAAGGAAAAGAAACAGATTATTAACTTTCCCACATCTCATGAATTAAATGATTTCTTTGGAAAAGCTTGGGAGACTCCGGAAAAGAGACCGCAGATCCCCAAAAGAATTTATATGGCATACCCCTTCCCTAAGCAGAACAGGGAGATTTGGGAATCACCCCCCACTGTGGACAAGGCCCTGACGCGCTTGTCCAAGAAAGTTGCGCTACCGTCTCCTGACACAGCGGCCCTTAAGGACCCTGCAGATCGCAGGCAAGAAACTACCTTAAAGTGTATTTATTCTCATACGGGTGCTGTGCTAAGACCGACAATTGCGTCGGCATGGGTGTGTAGCGCAATTGCAGCTTGGACAGATGAGCTGACAGATCAATTTGATAATATGGATAAGGATACTATATTCTGAACTCTAGCCCATATAAAAGATGCAGTCTTATTTATGAGGGATGATCAAAGGGACATTGGATTGCTAGCTTCTAGGGCCAATGCCATGTCTATCTCAGCGAGAAGATCCTTATGGACTTGCCAATGGACGGGTGATGCGGATTCCAAAAAACATATGGAAGTACTACCCTATAAGGGTGATGTATTGTTTGGGGATGGGCTGACGGACCTGGTTTCCACAGCTACAGCAGGTAAATCAATTTTTTTACCATATATTCCCCAACAGCAAAAGAAAGTGACACCCTATCAGATGCAGTCCTTTCGGTCGCACAAGTCCAGAAGAGGTTGGGGATCCTCTTTCCTCGCCAGAAGTAAGGGCAGAGGCAAAAGAGCACCTGCTTCGGCAGGTGCCCAGGAACAAAAGTCCTCCCCGGCTGCTCCAAAACCCACAGCATGACGCTGGGGCTCCCCTGAGGGAGTCCGCACCGGTGGGGGCACGTCTTCAACTTTTCAGTCAGGCCTGGGTCAGTTCGGACCTGAATCCCTGGGTGTTGGAAATAGTTTCCCAGGGTTACAAATTGGAATTCGAGGAGGTGCCCCCGCGCCGATTTTTCAAATCGGCCCTACCAGCTTCCACATCGGACAGGGATATAGTGTTAGCTGCAATTCAAACGCTGTGCATACAGCAAGTGATAATCAAGGTTCCCCTGCACCAGCAGGGAAGCGGTTACTACTCAACCCTATTTGTGGTCCCGAAACCGGACGGTTCGGTCAGACCTATTTTGAATCTGAAATCCCTAAACCTGTACATAAAAAGATTCAAATTCAAAATGGAATCTCTCAGAGCGATAATAGCCAACATGGAGGAGGGGGAGTTTATGGTGCCTCTGGACATAAAGGATGCGTACCTTCATGTCCCCATATATGCCCCCCATCAGGAATACCTGAGATTCGCTGTACAGGATTGTCATTACCAATTTCAGACGTTGCCGTTTGGACTCTCCACGGCCCGAGGATTTTCACCAAGATAATGGCGGAAATGACGGTGGTCCTGCGCAAGCATGGAGTCACAATTATCCCATACTTGGACGATCTCCTGATAAAAGCGAGATCAAGGGAGAAATTGCTGAGCAGTGTGGTGCTCTCTCTGAGTGTGCTCCAGCAACACGGTTGGATTCTAAATCTACCGAAGTCACAGTTGATTCCGACAACTCGACTACCGTTCCTAGGTATGATACTGGATACGGAACAAATGAAGGTCTTCCCCCCCAATAGAGAAAGCCCAGGACATCCAGGACATGGTCAGAGACCTGCTAAAACCGAAAAGGGTGTCAGTTCACCAATGCACTCGAGTTCTGGAGAAAATGGTGGCGGCCTACGAGGCCATTCCCTTTGGAAGGTTCCATGCAAGGACTTTTCAATGGGATCTTCGGGACAAGTGGTCCGGGTCCCATCTGCACTTACATCGGAAAATAACTCTGTCCCCAGGGGCCAGAGTGTCCCTCCTGTGGTGGTTGCAAAGTGCTCACCTCCTGGAGGGTCGCAGGTTCGGAATTCAGGATTGGATCCTGGTTACCACGGACGCGAGCCTCCGAGGATGGGGAGCGGTCACGCAGGGAAAGAATTTTCAGGGTCTTTGGTCAGACCAGGAGTCCTGTCTACACATCAATGTGTTGGAACTCAGGGCCATTTACAACGGCCTTCGACAAGCGGAGAGTCTTCTTCGAAATCTACCGGTTCTGATTCAATCAGACAATGTCACAGCAGTGGCTCATGTGAACCGCCAAGGCGGGACAAGAAGCAGAGTCGCGATGGCGGAAGCCACAAGGATCCTTCGCTGGGCGGAAAATCATGTAAGCGCTCTGTCGGCTGTCTTCATGCCAGGAGTGGACAACTGGGAAGCAGACTTCCTCAGCAGACACGATCTCCATCCAGGAGAGTGGGGACTTCATCAAGAAGTCTTTGCAGACGTAACGCGTCTTTGGGGAACTCCTCAAATAGACATGATGGCGTCACGCCTCAACAAAAAGCTTCGGAGGTACTGTGCCAGGTCTCGGGACCCTCAGGCAGTAGCAGTAGACGCTCTGGTAACACCGTGGGTGTTCAAATCGGTCTACGTGTTTCCTCCTCTTCCTCTCATCACAAAAGTGTTGAGGATCATAAGACGAAGAAGAGTACAGACGATACTCGTTGTCCCAGACTGGCCTCGAAGGGCCTGGTACTCGGATCTACAAGAGATGCTCACAGGAGACCCCTGGCCTCTTCCTCTGAGGGGAGACCTGTTGCAACAGGGGCCCTGTGTATTTCAAGACTTACCGCGGTTACGTTTGATGGCATGGCGGTTGAACGCCGAATCCTAGTGAAAAAGGGGATTCCGGAAGAGGTCATCCCTACTTTAATAAAGGCTAGGAAGGAGCTGACCGAAAAACATTATCACCGTATCTGGCGAAAGTATGTGTCTTGATGTGAGACCAAGAATGCACCTACGGAAGATTTTCATCTGGGTCGTTTTCTCCACTTCCTACAAATAGGAGTGGATATGGGCCTGAAATTAGGCTCTGTTAAGGTACAGATTTCGGCCCTCTCGATTTTCTTTCAGAAGGAATTGGCTTCTCTTCCAGAAGTCCAGACATTTGTAAAGGGAGTGCTGCACATCCAGCCCCCTTTTGTGCCTCCAGTGGCACCATGGGACCTGAACGTAGTGTTGCAGTTCCTAAAATCACACTGGTTTGAACCGCTTAACAAGGTTGAGTTGAAATTTCTTACCTGGAAGGTGGTCATGTTGTTGGCCTTAGCATCAGCAAGGCGAGTGTCAGGATTGGCGGCTTTGTCACACAAGAGCCCCTACTTGATTTTTCATGTGGATCGAGCTGAATTGAGGACACGTCCGCAATTTTTACCTACAGTGGTTTCTTCATTCCATATGAATCAACCTATTGTGGTGCCTGTGGCTACAAGTGACCTGGAGGATTCCAGATCCCTGGACGTAGTCAGGGCCTTAAAAATTTATGTAGCCAGGACGGCTAGACTTAGGAAAACAGAGGCTCTGTTTGTCCTGTATGCGGCCAATAAGATTGGCGCACCTGCTTCGAAGCAGACTATTGCTCGCTGGATCTGTAATACGATTCAGCAGGCTCACTCTACGGCTAGATTGCCGGTACCAAATTCGGTTAAGGCCCATTCCACTAGGAAGGTGGGCTCTTCTTGGGCGGCTGCCCGAGGCGTCTCGGCATTACAACTTTGCAGAGCGGCGACTTGGTCGGGGTCAAACACTTTTGCTAAATTCTACAAGTTTTATACCCTGGCTGATGAGGACCTAGCGTTTGCTCAGTCGGTGCTGCAGAGTCATACGCACTCTCCCGCCCGATTGGATGCTTTGGTATAAACCCCATAGTCCTTACGGAGTCCCCAGCATCCTCTAGGATGCAAGAGAAAATAAGATTTTAAACCTACCGGTAAATCTATTTCTCCTAGTCCGTAGAGGATGCTGGGCGCCCGTCCCAGTGCGGACTACATCTGCAAGACTTGTATATAGTTGTTGCTTACATAAGGGTTATGTTACAGTTGAAATCGGTCTTGGACCATTACTGTTGTTGTTCATACGGTTAACTGGTTATGTATGTTCCAGGTTACATGGTATGTTTGGTGTGGGCTGGTATGAATCTTGCCCTTGGATTGCTAAATCCTGCCTTGTATTGTCCATCTCCTCTGGGCACAGTTCTCTAACTGAGGTCTGGAGGAGGGGCATAGAGGGAGGAGCCAGTGCACACCCATAGTCAAAGTTCTTTTTAGGTGCCCTATCTCCTGCGGAGCCTGTCTATACCCCATGGTCCTTACGGAGTCCCCAGCATCCTCTATGGACTAGGAGAAATAGATTTACCGGTAGGTTTAAAATCTTATTTTTAATATCAAAGCCTGGACTTAGCCTGGACTTAAACTGGACGAACAACTGAAAGAAAACATCAAACAACAACAGATGAACTACTTATCAATATCAACTGCATATGCAAATTTATCACCCTCCAACTTTCACTCTGTGAACACTATGCAACCCATTAGCAGAAAAGAACATATGTAAGATCTGGTTTCCATCCATAATCAGGATCACAAAGATCTTCTTTGGGACAATTGTGAGTTCATCTTCTCATCTACAAACACTTAAAAAAATCTAATGGAATTACCATTGCTTCTTAACCCTCTCACAATCCTTTCATTTCTTACAGCCCAAATACATTTCTGCACCCACTTTATCTACGCTTTTGACTCATTTCATACTAAATCTACACCCATTGAGCCTACACTGCTTTTCTCACCTGCATTTCTGCAATTCTTCTGCTCTGATTCCCTTACAGTCTCCACTCCTACTTCCACTTTCCCTCAACCTACTTACCTACTCAACACTATGTCAAGGCTTTCTTATACTCCCCACATCACTCAGTGTCTACCTAATAATGTATCTTTATCCTTCCACCCTAGTCTCCTACACCTCCTGTCATTTACCGCCCCCCTGGCACTGCTTCCAAATTCATTGACAACTTTGCTTCCTGGCTTTTTCACTTCCTCTCTTCTGACATTCCCTCCATTATCCTAGGTGATTTCAACATCCCTATTGACATCCCCACACAATCCCCTGCCTCTAAACTCCTTAACCTCACCTCTTCACTTGGTCTCTCCCAGTGGACCTCCTTACCCTCCCATGTTAATGGGAGCTCACTGAATCTGGTCTTCACTCACCGCTGTGATATTTCTGATTTTTCCAACTCCCCATTTCCCCTCTCTGACCACCACCTGCTCTCCTTTAACCTATCTCTCTCGACTTCCCCATCTCTACCTCCTAAGGCTACCATCACTAAGCGTAACATTGAAGCTATTGACACCACATTCCTTTCCTCCCTGTTTGATTCACTTCTCTCTCCTATTATCTCTCTCTCATGCCCTGAACAAGCCACTTCCACATACAATGCATCCCTTACTTCTGCTCTTGACTCTGTTGCTTCACCAACCACTATTCACCCTCGCAAATTAACACCTCAACCCTGGCACACCAAATGCACCAGATATCTGCAGAAATGCTCACGTACTGCTGAGCGACACTGGAGGAAATCACGCTCTAAGGCAGACTTCCTCCATTTCAAACTTATGCTCTCATCCTTCAGTGCTGCCCTTTCTCTTGCTAAACAGTTATACTTCAAGAACCTCATCTCCTCCCAGTCTTCCAGCCCCCGGTGCCTCTTTGCCACTCTCAACTCACTCCTCTGCCCACCTCCACCTTGTCTCCCTTCCTCACTCTCTGCTCTTGACTTTGCCACTTACTTCACATCCAAAATTGACTCCATACGTCAGGACATCACACCACACCATACCATCAGTAACCAGCTTTCTCCCATCCCTTACCATCCCTCCTCATCCCTCGCACCTACTCTGACATCTTTCTCCCATGCATCTGGAGAGGAAGTCATGGCCCTCATTCGTTCCTGTCCCCTCACCACCTCCCCACTTGACCCTATCCCCTCCCGCCTCCTCCGCTACCTCTCTCCTTCTGCTTGTTCCCATCTTTCCCACCTTCTCAATCTATCCCTCTCATCAGGCACTGTCCCCTCTGCCTTCAAGCATGCACTCATCTCTCCTATTCTTAAAAAACCTACACTTGATCCAAACACTCTCTCCAACTACCGACCCATCTCTCTCCTCCCTTTTGCCTCCAAACTCCTTGAGCGTATATTGTCTACAACCGCCTTACTTCCTTTCTTTCCTCACACTCACTGCTTGACCCATTCCAGTCTGGCTTCCGTCCTCTCCACTCCACTGAAACTGCCCTTACAAAAGTATGTAATGACCTCCATGCTGCTAAATCTAAGGGACACTACTCTATACTTATTCTACTTGATCTCTCTGCTGCTTTTGACACTGCGGACCATCCTCTCCTACTGCAAATTCTTCACTCCACTGGTCTGCGTGACACTGCCCTCTCTTGGCTGTCCTCCTACCTTTCTGACCATTCTTTCTCTGTCTCCTCTCATGATTCCACCTCCCCCTCACTTCCACTAACTGTAGGGGTACCCCAAGGTTCTGTCCTTGGTCCTCTTCTCTTCTCTCTCTATACGTCCTCACTAGGTAAGCTCATTAGTTCTTTTGGTTTCCAATATCATCTCTATGCTGATGACACCCAAATCTATCTTTCCTCTCCAGACCTCTCCCCTGCTCTCCTCACTCGTATCTCCAACTGTCTCTCTGCTACCTCTTCCTGGATGTCCCAGCGCTTTTTTAAACTTAACATGTCTAAGACCGAGCTGATCATCTTCCCTCCCTCCCGCATAACCTCACCTCCTACAATCTCATTATCTATTGATGGCACTACTATCTCCTCTAGCCCCCAAGTGCGCTGTCTTGGAGTAATCCTTGACTCCTCCCTCTCCTTCAAACCACACATTCAGCACCTCTCACAAACCTGCCATTTTCATCTAAAAAATATTTCCAGGATCAGACCCTTTCTGACCCAGGATGCTACTAAGACTCTTATCCACTCACTGGTCATCTCCAGACTGGACTACTGTAACCTGCTCCTGACTGGCATTCCTGACAAATACCTCTCTCCACTCCAATCTATCCTCAATGCTGCTGCCCGGCTCATCTTCCTCACCAAACGCACTACGTCCACCTCTCCTCTCTTACTAGACCTTCACTGGCTCCCCTTCCCTTTCAGAATCCATTTCAAGCTTCTCACACTCGCTTACAAAGCCCTCACCCACTCCTCTCCCATCTACATCTCTGACCTTATCTCCCTTTACACTCCCACTCGTCCTCTTCGCTCTGCTAATGCACGCTGACTCTCCTGCCTATGGATTACTTCCTCCCACTCCTACCTCCAAGATTTTTCACGTGCTGCACCACTTCTTTGGAATTCCCTACCTCTCCCCCTCAGACTCTCCACCTCTCTACAAAACTTCAAACGGGCTCTCAAGACTCACTTCTTCACCAAACCCAGCCAAATCTCATCGTAACCCTCTGTTCTACGCTCTCTATGTACCCCATCTGTGTCACCCCTGTCTGTCTACCCCTCCCCTTTAGAATGTAAGCTCTCACGAGCAGGGCCCTATTCCCTCATGTGCTTATCCTTTCTTACTTTAATAATCTTCAACTGCACCAAATCCATCAGTCTTCTGCCACCTGATACTTATTCCAGTGTCATCTGCTGATGTAACTATGTTTATTTACCCTGTACTTGTCCTATACTGTCATCAACTGTAAGTTGCTGTTTTCATGTTTGATTATTTGTTTATGTACTCTGTAATTGGGCGCTGCGGAACCCTTGTGGCACCATATAAATAAAGGATAATAATCTGGGAAGACCGCCCTGAGTTCTAGGACAGCAGGCCACCAATGGTGTATATACAGTATAATGGGTGCAGGGTGTGCATTGCACACAGGTTCCAGGGTCAAGGAGGACTCTGTTACTCAGAACAGACGACATGGTTGCCTTCAGTGGCGGATCCAAGGGGGGGGGGGGGGGCGGATCCAGGGGGGGGGGCACTCGGGCCCGTGCCCCCCCTGTCATTTGTGCCCCCATCCCTCCCTCCCTCTCCCCCCCACCCCCCCGGCACCGCACAGGGAGATGACGGGCGCCCGCTGAGATTGTGTTACGAGCGGGCGCCCGTCTCCCTGCACAGCGGCAGCCGGAGGCAGGAGCTCAGTACTGAGCTCCTGCCTTCAGCGCTGTCACTGTGCGGCGTGCGCTATGGGAGAGACGTCAGTCATGACGTCTCTCTCATAGTGCTGAGGAGAGGACGCCAGGAGGAGGACTGCAGCGGTCTGGAAGCGGAAACGGGGCTTGGTAAGTATGTTCTGTTTTCTCTTCCTCAGTGCAGCGGGGGCATCTACTGGGGGCAAACTAGGGGGGGACATTACTACTGGGGGCATCAACAAGGGACATTACTACTGGGTGGGGGGGCATTATTACTGGGGGAGCATCTACTGGGGCATTACTACTGGGGGCATCAACAAGGGGCATTACTACTGGGGGGCATTACTACTGGGGGCATTATTACTGGGGGGCATCTACAGGGGGGCATTACTATTGGGGGTCATCTATTGGGGGCATTACTACTGGAGGCAGCTACTGGGGGACATTTTTACTGGGGGCCATCTACTGGGGCATTATTACTGGGGGCATCTACTGGGGGCATTACTACTGGGGGGTCATCTATTGGGGGCAAACTCCTAGGGGGCATTACTACTGGGGGCAAACTACTGGAGGACATTATTACTGGGGGGCATCTACTGGGGGCAAACTATTGGGGGACATTATTACTGGGGGGCATCTACTGGGGGACATTATTACTGGGGGGCATCTACTGGGGGCAAACTACTAGGGGACATTATTACTGGGGGCCAACTACAAAGGGGCTAACTACAGGAGGGCATTACTACTGGCGGCGTAACTACAGGGGCATTACTACTTGGGGCTAAACTACTGGGGGCATAACTACAGGGGCCAAACTACTGGGGGATAACTACAGGGGCCAAACTACTGGGGACATTACTACTGGGGGCTAAACTACAAGGGGGGCATAACTACAGGGGCTAAAGTACAATGGGGCAAACTACAGGGGGGCATTGCTACTGGTGGCTAAACTACAAGCAGGCAAACTACTGGGGGCATTACCACTGGGAGGCTAAACTAAAGGGGGGGGGTAAACTACTGGGGTCATAACTGCAGGGGCATTACCACTGGGGGCATAACTACTAGGGCGCTAAATGACTGGGGGCATTACTACAGGCAACATTACTACTGGGGGCAATACGGGCATTGCATAAGGGGCACCACTACTATAGGGTCTATATAAGGGGCACTACCAGTACAGTGGACATTGCATAATGAGCGCTACAACTGTGGGCATTGTATAAGAAGCGCCACCTCACATGCACCGAAGCAGCACACAAATGTACTTGCCCCTTCCATGGTGCCCCCGCTATCATTTTCTTCTGGATCTGCCCCTGGTTGCCTTGCAGTGGCCGCTCCCTTGTTCAGTCTGCGGAGGGCGTCATCTTCAATGTGATATATTCAGTGATGGTGCCACTGCAGGTGATGGTAAAGGCTCTGCACCGTGCCAGTCCCTCTGTTATCTTCTGCATATGTGCAATCTTCCAGAAACATCAGAAGATGGTGCTATGGGCAAAAGGTAAGGTGGTCACAGCATACAGACTCTCCAAGATTTTAATATGCCCCTGCAAACCCCCCTCCCTGATCCTGCCCACCTCCCTAGTGAAGTAAATAAGTGAGGGCTTGATGATGCAAATGATGACTCACTGGATCACACACTAGTATGAACCAGTGATTATGTTTATCCCATTGCTATGCACTCTGCACTCCTAATGCAGGTAAAAAAAAATAGGCAAGTACGGTATGTTTGGGATGTAGTTTGCATCCCAACGCTCTGGATGCCAGGGAGGAGGTTAGGGATAGGCACTAGGGTTAGGCTGCGGGATGGAAGAGTTAGGGTTAGGCTGCGGGTAGGGAGAGTTATGAGGAGGGCAAGGGGTAAGGTTAGCTTACCTTGAAAAAAATGTTGGGATTCTAACTGTTGTGATGCTGCTGTTGGGATTCTGACGCGCACATCCTGACTGTCAGGATCCGGTACCCAACGCGTATGTTCCTACCAGAGCAGCTGCCTGCAAAGGGGTAAAAGAGAGCCAGGTGGATATATTTAGTAAATAAAAACACTTTGCGCCTGATGCAGTTGTGGGAAAACTGTATGTGCTCCTGTGTTGTATGCATAGACAAAAAAATGCATATATCTGAACAGTCGCAGACCTGTACGCATCTATCATTACGCTAGGTTCACTGTTGGTGCACATCTGCACCAGGTTATGCCAGGTACACTACAAACAGTACATTTCTGCTCACGTACAACTCATTGCTTGCAGTAGCTCCATGCTTAACTACTTTTCCATTCTCTCCTTTGAGAGAAGCCCAGAGGAGAGATGCAGCTGACTGGTAGTGGGGACAGGGCCCGGCTTTACGCATCACTAGGCCCTGCCCCCTTGTAAGGAATACAGTGAAACACAGGTTGTTCTAGAGGGGGCAGGGCCAATATGATGTGATTTTCAGAGAAACACATCATATTGACCACGCCCCCACCCCATTTATCTGTGATTTGCGGCATTATCCGACCCGTATTGCACACTTCACTTTGAAGTGGTCGGAAAGCGGGAGGGACACCTACTCCTCCGGGAGTCTGGGGGACTGCCTGAAAATTTGTGAGTCTCTCGCACTTCCCGGGAGCGTCGGCAGGTACGGGTGATGCTAACTCACCGTCTCAGAGCTAACTGCAGTTCCATCTCTTCACGTGTAAGTGTAGATCCGTCGAAAATGTGCAGAACTGTGTATTGCCTGCGTACAGTTCCGTCTCTTCCTTCAGCCCTTCGTTTATCTCATGTATGTTATTCACCTCTGTTATGTATTAATATCAAATCCAGGCTTTACTGTCTCTTTAATAAATACGTATTATCAATTATGTATTATGTCAGGCTACCCTTGTTATGTATATTAGGTATTTCTATTATTCCTATTATGCAATGGCATTTGGTGTAAGCGCAGCATTTTCAGGAATGGTGTCAATGTGTAATTAGTCATTACTGCAATAGCCATAAAGTGACACAGATGTGATGTAATGAGATGCCAAGAGCTTTGCTAAACTGCTAATGAGCATAAAAATAGCATCGAGCTGTCCTAACATAAAGGTCTGAGCCTCTGGCAGGTGGCCTGAGACTTCCACATATGTAGATTCCTGTTCACATGAAAGGAAGACGGCACTGGAATCCACAAAGCAGCCCTGTCCTTATTGCACTTTAACCTGAGTAGCAGCAGCCAACAGGAAATAACTGCAAATTAAGTGGTCATTTCACATAAAGAAAATTTCCAGCACTCCCTTGCTGAGGAGCATGTAACCTGAGGAGACACGTGAATGAGACATGAAACTGACACAGAAGGCAAATTACCTCAGCTGATCTATCTCCTTTCCGTTCATAGAAATACATCATACTTATCTACTCTCCCGGAAGTTGTGGGAGACTACCCAGCGCCCCCGGAAGCAAGGGTGCTTTATGAGGGGAGGAGGCCCTTGTGCAGTCTCTGTCCGGGCCTCCTCTCTAGCTGGAAGAGCAGTAGACTCTGGACACTAGGAGACCTTAGCGCTGTCCCAGAGTCTAGTGTGCATGAACAGGTCTCCGGGAAAATGGCACGGCACCCATTTTCCCAGTGTTTTGTTTTCTGCGCATGCACAAAATGCCAGAAAAATGGCATCACGCCATTTTCCTGGTGGTTTCTGCAGCGCTGCTGCTGCCGATGTGGGACTCCGGAGGGTAAGTATTGAAAAAATGGATGTAGGGTGTGCAGTGTGGGCCCCCCTGCCCTGTACCCATTATAGCTAGACCAGTGGCCGGAATAGTTAGTAGTCCTCCAGAATTCATCTGCTTCCTAGGGAAGCCGGCAGGACAGGGAGATAATGCGGGAAGCGTGGGTCAGTATGGAGAGGGCATGGCTAAAACTATGCAAATAGCCATATTTTAGCCCCACCCCTTCCCCCAAGGACCCGTGGGGCCTAATGACATGGAAGCCTGGCCACGCCGCCCAAAGTGCCCTGCTGATTCTCCTCTCTGTTCTCCCGGAGAGGAGTTTTAAATGTGAAATACATATGAAGAGGTATAAAGCAATGATAACTAAAAAAAAAAAAAAATCACACTGATTTAAATGGGCTTTGCCTTTGACACCACAAGGCACATCTAGTGCATGATTCTGAGTTGCACGGATCTCTGTTCACGGATGCAAATCAAGCATACAGCGCAAATACAGATAAGAATGTATTTTTCCATAGCATAGGGCTGGTGTAAGTGCAGATAGTGGTGCACGGCTACTGCGGCAGGTTTAAAATCAATGGCCGACACTGGTTTCTACTTGCACACGCATGAACCCTTGTATCAGTTGAACGGATACTCGTCATACTTATCTACTCTCTTGGAAGACTGGGTACTTCTCCCACATCCTGCCCACTTCCTAGTAAAACGGTCAGGATAGGGAGATAATGCTGGAATTGCAGCCTGTATGAAGGGGCAGGGCTAAAATTATGTGAATCGCTACCATTTTAACCACGCCCCTTCCTTAAGACCACCATCTGCGGTACTTACTGTGACTGGGGTGGGGTCTAATGACTCGGAAGCCCGCTCCCACCACCCCAAGTGCCTAGCTGCTTCTCTTCTCTGGGCTTCTCCCGCATGGGAGTATTTAAAAGTGGGTAAGTATGATACTAGCATGGCATAAGTAAATCAGGCTACCGTGGTGGCCTGTAACCACAAGCACTTTGTGTCCAACTCAGAATCGGTCCTTTAACTCCAAAACATGCCTGAAAACTCTCAAAGATGGGACATTTAGCAAATCAATTCCTTATCACATGGACAGACATACACTCTAGGGATCATTGTTCTGAACTGAAGACAGTTAACCTAGCGGTATGTTTTATTCATTTACCCCTCTGTCCTATATAAAGAGCCAGCGAGAGACACAACATCCTGCATACCTCTGCTGAAAGTGAATGTGAGACATGTAAATGATCCCACAGATGGGCAGTGATGTCATACAACAGCTGTGGTCACACATCATGTAACATAACCAACTTGTTGTAACTTCGCATTACATCACATTTGTGCCACAACTCCTGTTCAAACTCTGACCCACACTTCCATTCTCTGGTAACCACATCCCTACCCTGCCCTGCTCATCAGATTCTACCCCAAATTCAATCCTTCAAACGCTTCATCAAAACCCACCACTACGAGTATCCTATCCTACCCACTCCCTTTGCATCTTCTTCTAGATCAAGTCCCATGTCCTCTCTGAGTGCCACTAGCTCCTTTTATCTCAGAAATAACCCCTCCCGATGGACTGTAAGTTCTGACATGCAGGCCCCCCCAACCTGTCTGATGACTTCATCTCCCTTTGTCTACTTACAGAGGCGCTGAGATTACTCAGGCCAAGGTTTATTGGAGGGGCCCAGGTCATCTGCTAAGGGTGATATTGTCACCCCATTCAGCGTTCAGGTGGACTAATATTCCCCTGTGCAGCCATCGGCATCCTCTTGTGCAGCATGTGGCACTGCTTTGCGCTGGCCCCAGTTGTAACATTTTGAAGGGTCCCCCAATGTTTCTAGAGAAACACCACTCCACAGTAGCACAGTAGTGCCCCAGTCCCATTATACCACACTGTAGCCAGGGGATGGCTGGCAACTTTCAGCCTGGGGGGCAGACACAAACAAGTGGCCCGAATTTTCTGCCAGTGCATGTAACTGAAAAAATGGGTGTGATGACAAATTGCAGGAATGATTTGCCTAATGTGGGTGTGGTTAGATAGCTAGGTGTGTCATGGTCATTTTCTGGGCGCGTATCTGCCTTCAGCTGCAATCATGTATGTAGAAAAACGATGACAGCGTCGCGACTGCCGCGGCCAGTCTGCGTGACCATGGGCTCACTAAAGGAGTTAATTTTCCTTGTTATTGCATCAGTGCAGCTTACATGTACGCAGTTGCTGAGGACTTTGCAATGGCTCTGGTAGGCGTCTATATTCTTTTCTGGGCAGCAGCTTCACTTGCGATGATGACGACATGAATTAGTTCCTTTGTCAGCAGTTTTTCTAAAACAGATCCCAACATTTCCTAACAATTTCCTTGTAATGTGGAGCCACTTTCAAGTTATTTGCATTGTGAGTCCTGGCAACTGTTATGAATAGCAGTCTCGGACAGCATCTCAACGTTAATTTATAGCTGCAGACTATCATTAATTAACAACAATCAGTAAACATATCATGTTTATTGTAGCGGACTCATGAACATTGTGATTGAAGACAAGGGCATACTATGAGCTACAAACATTGTGGATTTTACTGCGTGCATCTACTCCATTCCGAAGTTCTGTGATAAGCAATTTTAGACTTACTGTTGTGCAGCACATTGCTTGAAACCTGTGCATTTGTTTTGGGGGGCAAAGGGGAAGGTCATACCCCCAAATGTGAGTGAGGTACCTGTCACGATACTAGGCACGGTGATTCCCCAGATATGCCAATCTGCGAGTCCCTGCCACGTGACACCGTTACTGGATACCTGAGCATGTGTGTTAATTTCAACACGGTCACTTCCACCAGCCAAAGTACAAATGTTTAGGGTATGACCCAAGGCAAACTTATGGCTTTTGCCTGAACCCAGAATTATTAATATTTTGGTAACGCCTCTTTCAGAGAGTTGGGTTGGATACACAGAAAACCAGAGATAAAATTAGATTTTAATTCAAGTAAAACACCTCAAAGCTTATGTTACAGAAAAGAAAGTTACAAGATATAATGATAAAAAGTCAGTCACATAAGTGAAGACAGTTTCAAGAAAAACAAAAATAGGGAGATAAAACCCAATGATCCTAACACATGCAGAGAGGAACGATGGGATGAAGTGAAGCCTCTTCAGATATTATCGGGACATTACAGAGCCAGGATGCTTCTCCTGACTCGCTTCTTTGATAATGCACCCTTTGCAGTCTGTGTTTCTCCTATTTAAAACTCAGGCTGCCCATTCAGCCCCCTCCCTCTAGAGCAGGCATTCCCAACCACGGTCCTCAAGGCACATCAACAGTGCAGGTTTTAGTGATATCCAGGCTGCAGCACAGATGATTAAATCAAAATAACTGAGCTGCCAATTAAGTCACCTGTGCTGAAGCCTGGATATCACTAAAACCTGCACTGTTAGTGTGCCTTGAGGACCGTGGTTGGGAATGCCTGCTCTAGAGAGTTTGTTTTAACACTTCCAAAGTCAGAGAAGGTATTGAGTTTCAGCTCATACTGGGCTTCCCAGCCACTTGCTCAGGGGCGAATGGCCTTATCTTGTAATAGCCTTTGAAGCTCTGGCCATGGTTCTTCTGTAAGCAAATAGCCAGTTCTGAGCAGACACAGACCAGGAAGGGCTTAACACCTTTCTTGCCCTAGCTCTGATTCTGGGGTAATTAAACTAGCTCTGGTCAGGAGGAATTTCACACCTGAGTAGCCAGTGTGTCTCTGAGTTCTGTGGCTATAATGAAATGCCAGCAGATCAATCAAGCTTCAACCATTTGACATGCTAAGACAGTTATCACACACTGGTACATTGATACATCGATCAGAACATTGATATCACATACATTGATTTTAACAGGCCTATTTCTACCTGAAATAGCCTGGATCATGACAGTGCCAATGGACAGGAAGCGCAGAGGAGGCTGCCGAGAGGCATGAGCACAATGCCAACATTACATTACGCCCCAGGCCTATTTGTTGACTCCTGCCATGAGCCTTCCCTATTCTTCTTGCGGTTCCTGTCTAGCCTCACCGTCCACCAAGTCACACATAGAGGTGAGTGTGGCTGCCAGTGAATGGTGAGTTAGGGGTGGTAAGAGACACAGAATGAAGGGAGGTGGAGGCTGAAAGACACAGTGAAGGGACAAGTTGAGAGACGTAAGGGGGCAGACTGAGAGACACAGAGTGAAGGGGGGTTGCAGGCTGAGAGACAGAGTAAAGGGTGGGAGGCTGAGAGACACAGAGTGAAGGAGGCAGGCTAGGAGACGTAGGGGCAGATGTATTAAGCCTGGGAAGGGAAAATTGTGATCTAATTAGCTATCTGCATCTTTAAGATGCGAAGATCTCAGATGATCTCCGTAATAACCCTTTTTTGTGGTCTACCAAGAAACTTTGGCATTTACTCAGGGCATAACCCTGAGTTCCAGGGAGGACAAGCAGGAAACCCCTTTATAACATTAGAACAGGAAGGATTGGTGAACATAGGATCCTTTATTGATAGAGAATCTAGAGGTTCGATTCAATATATGCAAGCTTCTGAGAGATATCCTACATTCCGCAGATTCCCTTTCGCTTTTATGCAGGTAAAACACTATACAAGTGGAGTTATAAGATATTTCTCAGAGAATGATTGGGAGAACACATTGGATACACTCCTCAGTTCAGAACCTAGAACTCAAAAAGCGATTTCGATCCACTACTTTATATTAAAACCTCAGATAAATCATGAGGAGATACGTTCTGGGCTGAGCGGATGGGTCCGGGTTGTTCCATCTCTATCATGTGCAGATCTAACTAAAGCGCTTAACTGGTCTAGAGCTTTGTTACCGGCAATTCAATAACAGTAGATATTGTTGAATATATTCCATAAAGCCTATTTTTTCACCTCATAGACAATTTTTGGCAGGGATGGCTACATCAGCGTCTTGCCCTTGCTGACACTCCCCATTGGCTGATACATACCATTATTTGTGGAGCTGTCCCCTATTGAGAAGGTTCTGGATACAAGTACATACATATGCTTTGGAACATTTGGTAAACTATGCTCCACTTCTCCACTTACTAATGTGTGGGCAATATTTGGCTTACTCCCAGAGGTTCAGCGAGTGGCAAAAGGCTGCAAAAAACTGCTGTTGATTATAAGCGCGGTAGCACGTAAAACAATTTTGCAGACATGGATTAATACTAATCCCCCAACACTACAATTATTCCAGGAAAAACTATTCCATGTTTTTTTAACATGAAATGGATTGAAACAATTTTGGACGGAGACAATGGGGTATATTTACTAAAATTCGTACTTGTACCGATTTGGAGGGAGATTCATCACGAATGACATCGAATGTGTAATTGTGCAACTTTTTGAATTTATTACGACTAATTTACTAAGCTGTCGTATTTTTTTTTCCGTGTTTTCAGATGTCGATGTCATTCGTAGTTTTGTAAGGTAGAATGCGGACGATTTAGTGGTTTTGCGGCCATGTTATGAGGTTTTTTACGACTGCGTCACATTTTGGTTACGGCAGTGTTTGTCCGTTCATGGCCGCGTTTTTTTACTAAGTTTAGTTTTTGTCACTCGTCCGTGATTGGTTTGATTCGTGATGGAGGAGTGTCTGTGCACATTACTATAAAAACGCCCCAAACCGTCAGCACCTCGTGGGTTTAGCTAGTGGAGAGGTGAGAGGAAGGTGTGTTAGGAGTTGGAGAGTTGTTTGGAGTTTGTGGAGGATTTGAGGAGGTTATTTGCGATTGTTGAGTGCTGTACTGTGTGTGTAAGTAGTCTTGTCATACTTGTTGTGTAGTTATTTAAAAGTTTGTTTACTTTTTAGTCATTGTTTTTTATTTAACGTCTATTGTCATTGTGAGTGAGTGAGTGAGTGAGTGAGTGAGTGAGTGAGTGAGTGTTTGGTGTGTGGTGTGTAGTGGTAGTGGTAGTGGAGGAGTGTGTTAACTGTTTTTTTTTCTCAGTGTTATTTGTTGTTTGTCCTGATTATGTCCCAGGCAGAGGTGAGTGAGGTGGAGGAGGTGAGTGAGAGGGAGGAGGTGAGTGAGGTGGAGGAGGTGAGTGAGAGGGAGGAGGTGAGTGAGAGGGAGGAGGTTAGTGAGGTGGAGGTGGTTAGTGAGGAGGAGGGGGTGGCTGCTGCTGTGGCCTCCAGTGATAGTGATGGTGTTGTGGCTCAGCAGCCACGCACCACTACAAAGACTGGCCGCAATGTCAAATTTAGCTATGCTGAAAATATGGCTTTGGTGCGGGAGCTGATGAGGCATCATCGGCAGTTGTTTGGCCATGATGCTGCAAAGGTGTCGTCACGCAGGAAGAGTGTTCTGTGGGGGAAGGTCATTGCGGCTGTGAATAGTGAGGGTGTGGTGAGGCGGACCGAGGACACGTGTCGTAAGCGTTTTTACGACATAAAGCGCCGTGTCAAGGCCAAGATGGCCAAGGAGGCTAAATCGGCCCGCCAAACCGGGGGTGGACACCCCTTCCGTGCATCTTACAGAGATTGGGAGGAGCCTGTGTGTGCACTCATTCCGCAAGAAGTGGTTGGTGCCACTCATGTCCGGGATTCGGATCGGCCAAGGCAGGATGGTGAGTTATTTTTGTTTTTTATAAACAATTTAAGCATGTGTGCTTTGTCCTTAGTTGTCTGAAATGTCTTCTAGCTAATTGTGGTTGTCAGTTTGTTCATTCTTCTAATGTGTTGGTGATGTAGTGCAGGCCTGGCCAACCTGTGGCTCTCCAGCTGTTGTGAAACTACAAGTCCCATCATGCCTTGCCACAGTTTTGCTATTAGGGAATGCTAAAACTGTGGCAGGGCATGCTGGGATGTGTAGTTTCACTACATCTGGAGAGCCACAGGTTGCCAAGGCCTGATGTACTGGGTTTTTTTTTGTATATTTTTTTTCAAAAAATATTACTGGTTGCCTTGGAGTTTTTCTGGTGTTGTAAGTCAAAAGTAAATGTTTGTAGGTGTGTTTTCATGCTTTGAAATTTTAAAAATTTTAAACAAAGGTTTTTTGTAAATACATTTCATATCATTTATGATTATTGAGGGTAATTCCAAGTTGATCGCAGCAGGAATTTTTTAAGCAATTGGGCAAAACCATGTGCACTGCTGGGGGGGCAGATATAACATTTGCAGAGAGAGTTAGATTTGGGTGGGGTGCGTTCAATCTGCAATCTAATTTGCAGTGTAAAAATAAAGCAGCCAGTATTTACCCTGCACAGAAACAAAATAACCCACCCAAATCTAACTGTCTCTGCAAATGTTATATCTGCCCCCCCTGCAGTGCACATGGTTTTGCACAATTGCTAAAAAAAATTCCTGCTGCGATCAACTTGGAATTACCCCCATTGTGTGTTGTTATGGCTTGCCCTTTGTGTGCTTGATGTGTTTTTGAATGCATATTTGGTTGTGATGTTTCCAATTTTTACAAGATATTTTTGTCTAGTGTTTTATTATTATTTTCAAAAATTGAAACCTTAGCGTGCAATATTGTGGTTGTGTCAAGCTACGACGTTTTGTTTTTAAGTAGTATAATTGTTTGCATTATGCGCCTTTGTGTATTGTATGTTTGGCATAATTTATGCTAATTTAAAG